>NW_026737627.1:0-35735 GCF_949786415.1 Peromyscus eremicus | reverse complement strand
CGAGTACTATTTGCACTGTGTACAGTAATAGGAGCAAAATAGTGACTTTTCTTACCAGAAAACAACTTTTGCTCTTAGAACCAGAAACTGCATGTGATTGAACTCCACTTAGGACTGGGAAACAAACGCTAGCTTGCCTTACAAGAAACACGCTCTGCTTTTTAGAATAGGGCACACTTCTACTCTACTGGGTTTCCTCTGGGGTCCGAACAGTGAGCTTGCTCAGAACAAAAGAACTGTGCTGCCTACACACACGGGCCATATCTAGTTCAACTCTGCTTAGGAAACTGACAATAACAGTAGCTCCTCTTCAGTCCAATACACTGTACTTGTTGGGAACAGACGCGAGTGCTATTTGCACTGTGTATGTCAATGGGAGCGCAATAGTGACTTTCCTTACCAGAAAACAACTCTTGTTCATAGGACCAAAAACTGCATGTGATTCAACTCCATTTAGGACTGGGAAACAAACGCTAGCTCGCCTTACAATAAACACACTCTGCTTTTGAGAAAAGAGCACTCTTCTGCTCTACTGTGTTTCTTATAGGGCCAGTACAGTGAGCTTGCTCAGAACAAAAGAACTGTGCTTCCTACACAAAAGACCATATCCAGATCAATTCTGCTTAGGAAACTGACAAGAACAGTAGCTCCTCTTCAGTCCAATACACTATACTTGCTGGGAACAGATGCGAGTGCTATTTGCACTGTGTATGGCAATGGGAGCACAATAGTGACTTTCGTTACCAGAAAACAACTCTTGCGTGTAGGACCAAAAGTTATATGTGATTCAACTCCATTTAGGACTGGGAAACAAACGCTAGCTCGCCTTACAAAAAACACACTCTGCTTTTGAGAAAAGAGCACTCTTCTACTCTACTGTGTTTCCTATAGGGCCAGAACAGTGAGATTGCTCAGAAGAAAAGAACTGTGCTTCCTACAAACACGGGCCATATCTAGTTCAACTCTGCTTAGGAAACTGAAAAGAACAGTAGCTCCTCTTCAGTCCAATACACTGTACTTTCTGGGAACATACGCGAGTGATATTTGCACTGTGTACAGCAATGGGAGCGCAATAGTGACTCTTCTTACCAGAAAACAACTCTTGCTCATAGGATCAGAAACTGCATGTCATTCAACTCTGTTTAGGACTGGGAAACAAACGCTAGCTCGCCTTACAAGAAACACACTCTGCTTTTGAGAAAAGAGCACTCTTCTAGTCTACTGTGTTTCCTATAGCGCCAGAACAATGAGCTTGCTCAGAACAAAAGAACTGTGCTTCCTAAACACACGGCCATATCTTGTTCAATTCTGTTTAGTAAACTATCAAGAACAGTAGATCCTCTTCAGTCCAATACACTGTACATGCTGGGAATAGAGGCCAGTGCTATTTGCACTGTGTACAGCAATGGGAGCACAATAGTGACTCTTCTTACCAGAAAATAACTCTTGCTCCTACGACCAGAAACTGCATGTAATTCAACTCCATTTAGGACTTGGAAACAAACACTAGCTCGTCTTACAAGAAACACACTCTGCTTCTGAGAAAAGAGCACTCTTCTACTCTACTGTGTTTCCTACAGGGCCAGAACAGAGAGCTTGCTCAGAACAAAAGAACTGTGCTTCCTGCACACACGGGCCATATCTAGTTCAACTCTGCTTAGGAAACTGACAAGACCAGTAGATCCTCTTCAGTCCAATACACTGTACATGCTGGGAACAGACGCGAGTGCTATTTGCACTGTGTACGGAATTGGGAGCCCAATAGTGACTCTTTTTACCAGAAAACAACTCTTGCTCCTAGGAACAGAAACTGCATGTGATTCAACTCCACTTAGGACTGGGAAACAAACGCTAGCTTGCCTTACAAGAAATGAGCTCTGCTTTTGAGAAAAGGGCACACTTCTACTCTACTTTGTTTCCTATGGGATCCGAACAGTGAGCTTGCTCAGAACAAAAGAACTGTGCTTCCTACACACACGGGCCAAATCTAGTTCAATTTTGCTTAGGAAACTGACAAGAACAGTAGATCCCCTTCAGTCCAATACACTGTACTTGCTGGGAACAGACGCGAGTGCTATTTGCATTGTGTACAGCAATGGGAGCACAATAGTGACTCTTTTTCCAGAAAACAACTCTTGCTCGTAGGACCAGAAACTGCATGTGATTCAACTCCTTTTAGGACTGGGAAACAAATGCTATCTCGCCTTACAAGAAACACACTCTGCTTTTGAGAAAAGAGCACTCTTGTACTCTACTGTGTTTCCTATAGGGCCAGAACAGTGAGCTTGCTCAGAACAAAAGAACTGTGCTTCCTACACACACGGGCCATATCTAGTTCAACTCTGCTTAGGAAACTGACGAGAACAGTAGCTCCTCTTCAGTCCAATACACTGTACTTGCTGGGAACAGATGCCAGTGCTATTTGCAATGTGTATGACAATGGGAGCGCAATAGTGACTCTTCTTACCACAAAACAACTCTTGCTCCTAGGACCAGAAACTGCATGGGATTCAACTCCATTTAGGACTGGGAAACAAACGCTAGCTTGCCTTACAAGAAACACACTCTGCTTTTGAGAAAAGAGCACTCTTCTACTCTACTGTGTTTCCTATAGGGCCAGAACAGTGAGCTTGCTCAGAAGAAAAGAAATGTGCTACATACACACACGGGCCATATCTAGTTCAATTCTGCTTAGGAAACTTACAAGAACAGTAGATCCTCTTCAGTCCAATACAAACACGGGCCATATCTAGTTCAACTCTGCTTAGGAAACTGACGAGAACAGTAGCTCCTCTTCAGTCCAATACACTGTACTTGCTGGGAACAGACGCGAGTGCTATTTGCACCCTGTATGTCAACGGGAGCGCAATAGTGACTTTCCTTACCAGAAAACAACTCTTGCTCCTAGGACCAAAAACTGCGTGTGATTCAACTCCATTTAGGACTGGGAAACAAACTCTGGCTCGCCTTACAAGAAACACACTCTGCTTTTGAGAAAAGAGCACTCTTCTACTCTACTGTGTTTCCTATAGGGCCAGTACAGTGAGCTTGATCAGAACAAAAGAACTGTGCTTCCTACACAAATGGCCAAATCCAGTTCAATTCTGCTTAGGAAACTGACAAGAACAGTAGCTTCTCTTCAGTCCAATGCACTGTAATTGCTGGGAACACATGCGAGTGCTATTTGCACTGTGTTTGGCAATGGGAGCACAATAGTGACTTTCGTTACCAGAAAACAACTCTTGCGCGTAGGACCAAAAACTGCATGTGATTCAACTCCATTTAGGACTGGGAAACAAACACCAGCTCGACTTACAAGAAACATACTCTGCTTTTGAGAAAAGAGCACTCTTCTACTCTACTGTGTTTCCTATAGAGCCAGAACAGTGAGCTTGCTCAGAACAAAAGAACTGTGCTTCCTGCACACACGGGCCATATCTAGTTCAACTCTGCTTAGGAAACTGACAAGAACAGTAGCTCCTCTACAGTCCAATACACTGTACTTCCTGGGAACAGACGCGAGTGCTATTTGCACTGTGTACGGCAATGGGAGTGCAATAGTGACTCTTTTTACCAGAAAACAACTCTTGCTCCTAGGACCAGAAACTGCATGTGATTCAACTCCATTTAGGACTGGGAAACAAATGCTCTCTCGCCTTACAAGAAACACACTCTGCTTTTGAGAAAAGAGCACTCTTGTACTCTACTGTGTTTCCTATAGGGCCAGAACAGTGAGCTTGCTCAGAACAAAAGAACTGTGCTTCCTGCACACACGGGCCATATCTAGTTCAACTCTGCTTAGGAAACTGACAAGAACAGTAGCTCCTCTTCAGTCCAATACACTGTACTTCCTGGGAACAGACGCGAGTGCTATTTGCACTGTGTACGGCAATGGGAGCGCAATAGTGACTCTTTTTACCAGAAAACAACTCTTGCTCGTAGGACCAGAAACTGCATGTGATTCAACTCCATTTATGACTGGGAAACAAATGCTCTCTCGCCTTACAAGAAAAACACTCTGCTTTTGAGAAAAGAGCACTCTTGTACTCTACTGTGTTTCCTATAGGGCCAGAACAGTGAGCTTGCTCAGAACAAAAGAACTGTGCCTCCTACACACACAGGCCATATCTAGTTCAACTCTGCTTAGGAAACTGACGAGAACCGTAACTCCTCTTCAGTGAAATACACTGTACTTGCTGGGAACAGACGCGAGTGCTCTTTGCACTGTGTACAGAAATGGGAACACAATAGTGACTCTTCTTACCAGAAAACAACTCTTGCTCGTAGGACCAGAAACTGCATGTGATTCAACTCCTTTTAGGACTGGGAAACAAATGCTATCTCGCCTTACAAGAAACACACTCTGCTTTTGAGAAAAGAGCACTCTTCTACTCTACTGTGTTTCCTATAGGGCCAGAACAGTGAGCTTGCTCAGAACAAAAGAATTGTGCTTCCTACACACACGGGCCATATCTAGTTCAACTCTGCTTAGGAAATTGACGAGAACAGTAGCTCCTCTTCAGTCCAATACACTGTACTTGCTGGGAACAGATGCCAGTGCTATTTCCACTGTGTATGACAATGGGAGCACAATAGTGACTCTTCTTACCACAAAACAACTCTTGCTCTTAGCACCAAAAACTGCATGGGATTCAACTCCATTTAGGACTGGGAAACAAACGCTAGCTTGCCTTACAAGAAACACACTCTGCTTTTGAGAAAAGAGCACTCTTCTACTCTACTGTGTTTCCTATAGGGCCAGAACAGTGAGCTTGCTCAGAACAAAAGAAATGTGCTTCATACACACACGGGCGATATCTAGTTCAATTCTGCTTAGGAAACTGACAAGAACAGTAGCTCCTCTTCAGTCCAATACACTGTACTTGATTGGAACAGACGCAAGTGCTATTTGTACTGTGTATGGCATTGGGAGCGCAATAGTGACTCTTCTTACCAAAAAATAACTCTATTCGTAGGACCAAAAACTGCATGTGATTCAAATTCCTTTAGGTCTGGGAAACAAAAAACTAGCTTGCCTTACAAGAAACACACTCTGCTTTTGAGAAAAGAGCACTCTTCTTCTCTACTTCGAGTCCTATGTGGTCTGAACAGTGAGCTTGCTCAGAACAAAAGAACTGTGCTTCATACGCACACGGGCCATATCTAGTTCAACTCTGCTTAGGAAACTGACAAGAACAGTAGCTCCTCTTCAGTCCAATACACTGTACTTGCTGGGAACAGACGGGAGTGCTATCTGCACCGTGTATGTCAACAGGAGCGCAAAAGTGACTTTCCTTACCAGAAAACAACTCTTGCTCGTAGGACCAAAAACTGCATGTGATTCAACTCCATTTAGGACTGGGAAACAAACTCTGGCTCGCCTTACAAGAAACACACTCTGCTTTTGAGAAAAGAGCACTCTTCTACTCTACTGTGTTTCCTATAGGGCTAGTAGAGTGAGCTTGCTCAGAACAAAAGAACTGTGCTTCCTACACAAATGGCCATATCCAGTTCAATTCTGCTTAGGAAACTGACAAGAACAGTAGCTTCTCTTCAGTCCAATACAGTGTACTTGCTGGGAACACATGCGAGTGCTATTTGCACTGTGTTTGGCAATGGGAGCGCAATAGTGACTTTCCTTACCAGAAAACAACTCTTGCGTGTAGGACCGAAAACTGCATGTGATTCAACTCCATTTAGGACTGGGAAACAAACACCAGCTCACCATACAAGAAACATACTCTGCTTTTGAGAAAAGAGCACTCTTCTACTCTACTGTGTTTCCTATAGGGCCAGAAGAGTGAGCTTGCTCAGAACATAAGAACTGTGCTTCCTGCACACATGGGCCATATCTAGTTCAACTCTGCTTAGGAAACTGACAAGAACAGTAGCTCCTCTTCAGTCCAATACACTGTACTTGCTGGGAACAGACGCGAGTGCTATTTGCACTTTGTACGGCATTGGGAGCACAATAGTGACTCTTTTTACCAGAAAACAACTCTTGCTCGTAGGACCAGAAAACAACTCTTGCTCATAGGACCAGAAACTGCATGTGATTCAACTCCATTTAGGACTGGGAAACAAATGCTATCTCGCCTTACAAGAAACACACTCTGCTTTTGAGAAAAGAGTACTCTTCTACTCTACTGTGTTTCCTATAGGGCCAGTACAGTGAGCTTGCTCAGAACAAAAGAACTGTGCTTCCTACACAAATGGCCATATCCAGTTCAATTCTGCTTAGGAAACTCACAAGAACAGTAGCTTCTCTTCAGTCCAATACACTGTACTTGCAGGGAGCACATGCGAGTGCTATTTGCACTGTGTTTGGCAATGGGAGCACAATAGTGACTTTCGTTACCAGAAAACAACTCTTGCACGTAGGACCTAAAACTGCATGTGATTCAACTCCATTTAGGACTGGGAAACAAACACCAGCTCGAATTACAAGAAACATACTCTGCTTTTGAGAAAAGAGCACTCTTCTACTCTACTGTGTTTCCTATAGAGCCAGAACAGTGAGCTTGCTCAGAACAAAAGAACTGTGCTTCCTGCACACACGGGCCATATCTAGTTCAACTCTGCTTAGGAAACTGACAAGAACAGTAGCTCCTCTTCAGTCCAATACACTGTACTTCCTGGGAACAGACGCGAGTGCTATTTGCACTGTGTACGGCAATGGGAGCGCAATAGTGACTCTTTTTACCAGAAAACAACTCTTGCTCGTAGGACCAGAAACTGCATGTGATTCAACTCCATTTAGGACTGGGAAACAAATGCTATCTCGCCTTACAAGAAACACACTCTGCTTTTGAGAAAAGAGCACTCTTGTACTCTACTGTGTTTCCTATAGGGTCAGAACAGTGAGCTTGCTCAGAACAAAAGAAATGTGCTTCATACACACACAGGCCATATCTAGTTCAATTCTGCCTAGGAAACTGACAAGAACAGTAGCTCCTCTTCAGTCCAATACACTGTACTTGATTGGAACAGACGCAAGTGCTATTTGTACTGTGTATGGCATTGGGAGCGCAATAGTGACTCTTCTTACCAAAAAATAACTCTATTCGTAGGACCAAAAATTGAATGTGATTCAAATTCATTTAGGACTGGGAAACAAAAAACTACCTTGCCTTACAAGAAACACACTCTGCTTTTGAGAAAAGAGCACTCTTCTTCTCTACTTCGAGTCCTGTGGGGTCCGAACAGTGAGCTTGCTCAGAAAAAAAGAACTGTGCTTCATACGCACAAGGCCATATCTAGTTCAACTCTGCTTAGGAAACTGACGAGAACAGTAGCTCCTCTTCAGTCCAATACACTGTACTTGCTGGGAACAGACGCGAGTGCTATTTGCACCATGTATGTCAAGGGGAGCGCAATAGTGACTTTCCTTACCAGAAAACAACTCTTGCTCGTAGGACCAAAAACTGCATGTGATTCAACTCCATTTAGTACTGGGAAACAAACTCTGGCTCGCCTTACAAGAAACACACTCTGCTTTTGAGAAAAGAGCACTCTTCTACTCTACTGTGTTTCCTATAGGGCCAGTACAGTGAGCTTGCTCAGAACAAAAGAACTGTGCTTCCTACACAAATGGCCATATCCAGTTCAATTCTGCTTAGGAAACTCACAAGAACAGTAGCTTCTCTTCAGTCCAATACACTGTACTTGCTGGGAACACATGCGAGTGCTATTTGCACTGTGTTTGGAAATGGGAGCGCAATAGTGACTTTCGTTACCAGAAAACAACTCTTGCGCGTAGGACCAAAAACTGCATGTGATTCAACTCCATTTAGGACTGGGAAACAAACACCAGCTCGACTTACAAGAAACATACTCTGCTTTTGAGAAAAGAGCACTCTTCTACTCTACTGTGTTTCCTATAGAGCAAGAACAGTGAGCTTGCTCAAAACAAAAGAACTGTGCTTCCTGCACACACGGGCCATATCTAGTTCAACTCTGTTTAGGAAACTGACAAGAACTGTAGCTCCTCTTCAGTCCAATACACTGTACTTCCTGGGAACAGACGCGAGTGCTATTTGCTCTGTGTACGGCAATGGGAGCGCAATAGTGACTCTTTTTACCAGAAAACAACTCTTGCTCGTAGGACCAGAAACTGCATGTGATTCAACTCCATTTAGGACTGGGAAACAAATGCTATCTCGCCTTACAAGAAACACACTCTGCTTTTGAGAAAAGAGCACTCTTGTACTCTACTGTGTTTCCTATAGGGCCAGAACAGTGAGCTTGCTCAGAACAAAAGAAATGTGCTTCATACACACACGGGCCATATCTAGTTCAATTCTACCTAGGAAACTGACAAGAACAGTAGCTCCTCTTCAGTCCAATACACTGTACTTGATTGGAACAGACGCAAGTGCTATTTGTACTGTGTATGGCATTGGGAGCGCAATAGTGACTCTTCTTACCAAAAAATAACTCTATTCGTAGGACCAAAAATTGCATGTGATTCAAATTCATTTAGGACTGGGAAACAAAAAACTAGCTTGCCTTACAAGAAACACACTCTGCTTTTGAGAAAAGAGCACTCTTCTTCTCTACTTCGAGTCCTATGGGGTCCGAACAGTGAGCTTGCTCAGAAAAAAAGAACTGTGCTTCATACGCACACGGGCCATATCTAGTTCAACTCTGCATAGGAAACTGACGAGAACAGTAGCTCCTCTTCAGTCCAATACACTGTACTTGCTGGGAACAGACGCGAGTGCTATTTGCACCCTGTATGTCAACGGGAGCGCAATGGTGACTTTCCTTACCAGAAAACAACTCTTGCTCGTAGGACCAAAAACTGCATGTGATTCAACTCCATTTAGTACTGGGAAACAAACTCTGGCTCGCCTTACAAGAAACACACTCTGCTTTTGAGAAAAGAGCACTCTTCTACTCTACTGTGTTTCCTACAGGGCCAGTACAGTGAGCTTGCTCAGAACAAAAGAACTGTGCTTCCTACACAAATGGCCATATCCAGTTCAATTCTGCTTAGGAAACTCACAAGAACAGTAGCTTCTCTTCAGTCCAATACACTGTACTTGCTGGGAGCACATGCGAGTGCTATTTGCACTGTGTTTGGCAATGGGAGCGCAATAGTGACTTTCGTTACCAGAAAACAACTCTTGCGCGTAGGACCAGAAACTGCATGTGATTCAACTCCATTTAGGACTGGGAAACAAATGCTATCTCGCCTTACAAGAAACACACTCTGCTTTTGAGAAAAGAGCACTCTTGTACTCTACTGTGTTTCCTATAGGGCCAGAACAGTGAGCTTGCTCAGAACAAAAGAACTGTGCCTCCTACACACACGGGCCATATCTAGTTCAACTCTGCTTAGGAAACTGACGAGAACCGTAGCTCCTCTTCAGTGAAATACACTCTACTTGCTGGGAACAGACGCGAGTGCTATTTGCACTGTGTACAGTAATGGGAACACAATAGTGACTCTTCTTACCAGAAAACAACTCTTGCTCGTAGGACCAGAAACTGCATGTGATTCAACTCCTTTTAGGACTGGGAAACAAATGCTATCTCGCCTTACAAGAAACACACTCTGCATTTGAGAAAAGAGCACTCTTGTACTCTACTGTGTTTCCTATAGGAGCAGAACAGTGAGCTTGCTCAGAACAAAAAAACTGTGCGTCCTACACACACGGGCCATATCTAGTTCAACTCTGCTTAGGAAACTGACGAGAACAGTAGCTCCTCTTCAGTCCAATACACTGTACTTGCTGGGAACAGATGCCAGTGCTATTTGCACTGTGTATGACAATGGGAGCGCAATAGTGACTCTTCTTACTAGAAAACAACTCTTGCTCCTAGGACCAGAAACTGCATGGGATTCAACTCCATTTAGGACTGGGAAACAAACGCTAGCTTGCCTTACAAGAAACACACTCTGCTTTTGAGAAAAGAGCACTCTTCTACTCTACTGTGTTTCCTATAGGGCCAGAACAGTGAGCTTGCTCAGAACAAAAGAAATGTGCTTCATACACACACGGGCCATATCTAGTTCAATTCTGCTTAGGAAACTGACAAGAACAGTAGCTCCTCTTCAGTCCAATACACTGTACTTGATTGGAACAGACGCAAGTGCTATTTGTACTGTGTATGGCATTGGGAGGGCAATAGTGACTCTCCTTACCAAAAAATAACTCTATTCGTAGGACCAAAAATTGCATGTGATTCAAATTCATTTAGGACTGGGAAACAAAAAACTAGCTTGCCTTACAAGAAACACACTCTGCTTTTGAGAAAAGAGCACTCTTCTTCTCTACTTCGAGTCCTATGGGGTCCGAACAGTGAGCTTGCTCAGAACAAAAGAACTGTGCTTCATACGCACAAGGCCATATCTAGTTCAACTCTGCTTAGGAAACTGACGAGAACAGTAGCTCCTCTTCAGTCCAATACACTGTACTTGCTTGGAACAGACGCGAGTGCTATTTGCACCATGTATGTCAAGGGGAGCACAATAGTGACTTTCCTTACCAGAAAACAACTCTTGTTCGTAGGACCAAAAACTGCATGTGATTCAACTCCATTTAGTACTGGGAAACAAACTCTGGCTCGCCTTACAAGAAACACACTCTGCTTTTGAGAAAAGAGCACTCTTCTACTCTACTGTGTTTCCTATAGGGCCAGTACAGTGATCTTGCTCAGAACAAAAGAACTGTGCTTCCTACACAAATGGCCATATCCAGTTCAATTCTGCTTAGGAAACTCACAAGAACAGTAGCTTCTCTTCAGTCCAATACACTGTACTTGCTGGGAGCACATGCGAGTGCTATTTGCACTGTGTTTGGCAATGGGAGCGCAATAGTGACTTTCGTTACCAGAAAACAACTCTTGCACGTAGGACCAAAAACTGCATGTGATTCAACTCCATTTAGGACTGGGAAACAAACACCAGCTCGACTTACAAGAAACATACTCTGCTTTTCAGAAAAGAGCACTCTTCTACTCTACTGTGTTTCCTATATAGCCAGAACAGTGAGCTTGCTCAGAACAAAAGAACTGTGCTTCCTGCACACACGGGCCATATCTAGTTCAACTCTGCTTAGGAAACTGACAAGAACAGTAGCTCCTCTTCAGTGCAATACACTGTACTTCCTGGGAACAGACGCGAGTGCTATTTGCACTGTGTACGGCAATGGGAGCGCAATAGTGACTCTTTTTACCAGAAAACAACTCTTGCTCGTAGGACCAGAAACTGCATGTGATTCAACTCCATTTAGGACTGGGAAACAAATGCTATCTCGCCTTACAAGAAACACACTCTGCTTTTGAGAAAAGAGCACTCTTGTACTCTACTGTGTTTCCTATAGGGTCAGAACAGTGAGCTTGCTCAGAACAAAAGAAATGTGCTTCATACACACACGGGCCATATCTAGTTCAATTCTGCCTAGGAAACTGACAAGAACAGTAGCTCCTCTTCAGTCCAATACACTGTACTTGATTGGAACAGACGCAAGTGCTATTTGTACTGTGTATGGCATTGGGAGCGCAATAGTGACTCTTCTTACCAAAAAATAACTCTATTCGTAGGACCAAAAATTGAATGTGATTCAAATTCATTTAGGACTGGGAAACAAAAAACTACCTTGCCTTACAAGAAACACACTCTGCTTTTGAGAAAAGAGCACTCTTCTTCTCTACTTCGAGTCCTGTGGGGTCCGAACAGTGAGCTTGCTCAGAAAAAAAGAACTGTGCTTCATAGGCACACGGGCCATATCTAGTTCAACTCTGCTTAAGAAACTGACGAGAACAGTAGCTCCTCTTCAGTCCAATACACTGTACTTGCTGGGAACAGACGCGAGTGCTATTTGCACCATGTATGTCAACGGGAGCGCAATAGTGACTTTCCTTACCAGAAAACAACCCTTGCTAGTAGGACCAAAAACTGCATGTGATTCAACTCCATTTAGTACTGGGAAACAAACTCTGGCTCGCCTTACAAGAAACACACTCTGCTTTTGAGAAAAGAGCACTCTTCTACTCTACTGTGTTTCCTATAGGGCCAGTACAGTGAGCTTGCTCAGAACAAAAGAACTGTGCTTCCTACACAAATGGCCATATCCAGTTCAATGCTGCTTAGGAAACTGACAAGAACAGTAGCTCCTCTTCAGTCCAATACACTGTACTTGGTGGGAACAGATGCGAGTGCTATTTGTACTGTGTTTGTCAATGGGTGCACAATAGTGACTTTCCTTACCAGAAAACAACTCTTGCGCGTAGGACAAAAACTGCATGTGATTCAACTCCATTTAGGACTTGGAAACAAACACCAGCTCGATTACAAGAAACATACACTGCTTTTGAGAAAAGAGCACTCTTCTACTCTACTGTGTTTCCTATAGGGCCAGAACAGTGAGCTTGCTCATAACAAAAGAACTGTGCTTCCTGCACACATGGGCCATATCTAGTTAAACTCTGCTTAGGAAACTGACAAGAACAGTAGCTCCTCTTCAGTCCAATACACTGTACTTGCTGGGAACAGACGCGAGTGCTATTTGCACTGTGTACGGCATTGGGAGCACAATAGTGACTCTTTTTACCAGAAAACAACTCTTGCTCGTAGGAACAGAAACTGCATGTGATTCAACTCCATTTAGGACTGGGAAACAAACGCTAGCTTGCCTTACAAGAAACGAGCTCTGCTTTTGAGAAAAGGGCACACTTCTACTCTACTGTGTTTCCTATGGGGTCTGAACAGTGAGCTTGCTCAGAACAAAGGAACTGTGCTTCCTACACACACGTGCCATATCTAGTTCAATTCTGCTTAGGAAACTGACAAGAACAGTAGATCCCGTTCAGTCCAATAAAGTGTACTTGCTGAGAACAGACGCCAGTGCTAATTGCACTGTGTATGACAATGGGAGCACAATAGTGACTCTTCTTACCACAAAACAACTCTTGCTCCTAGGACCAGAAACTGCATGGGATTCAACTCCATTTAGGACTGGGAAACAAACGCTGGCTCGCCTTACAAGAAACACACTCTGCTTTTGAGAAAAGAGCACTCTTCTACTCTACTGTGTTTCCTATTGGGCCAGTACAGTGAGCTTGCTCAGAACAAAAGAATTGTGCTTCCTACACAAATGGACATGTCCAGTTCAATTCTGCTTAGGAAACTGACAAGAACAGTAGCTCCTCTTCAGTCCAATACACTGTACTTGCTCTGAACAGATGCGAGTGCTATTTCAACTGTGTTTGGCAATGGGAGCGCAATAGTGACTTTCCTTACCAGAAAACAACTCTTGCGCGTAGGACCAAAAACTGCATATGATTCAACTCCATTGAGGACTGGGAAACAAACGCTAGCTCGCCTTACAAGAAACATACTCTTCTTTTGAGAAAAGAGCACTGTTCTACTCTACTGTGTATCCTACAGGGCCAGAACAGTGACCTTGCTCATAACAAAAGAACTGTGCTTCCTGCACACACGGCCATATCTAGTTCAACTCTGCTTAGGAAAATGACAAGAACAGTAGCTCCTCTTCAGTCCAATACACTGTACTTCCTGGGAACGGACGCGAGTGCTATTTGCACTGTGTACGGCAATGGGAACACAATAGTGACTCTTCTTACCAGAAAACAACTCTGGCTCCTAGGACCAGAAACTGCATGGGATTCAACTCCATTTAGGACTGGGAAACAAACGCTAGCTCACCTTGCAATAAACACACTCTGCTTTTGAGAAAAGAGCACTGTTCTACTCTACTGTGTTTCCTATAGGGCCAGAACAGTGAGATTGCTCAGAACAAAAGAACAGTGCTTCCTACACATATGGCCATATCTAGTACAATTCTGCTTAGGAAACTGAAAAGAACAGTAGATCCTCTTCAGTCCAATACACTGTACATGCTGGGAACAGACGCCAGTGCTATTTGCCCTGTGTATGACAATGGGAGGGCAATAGTGACTCTTCTTACCAGAAAACAACTCTTGTTTTTAGGACAAGAAACTGCTCGTGATTCAACTCCATTTAGGACTGGGAAACAAATGCTAGCTCGCCTTACAAGAAACACACTCTCCTTTTGAGAAAAGAGCACTCTTCTACTCTACTGTGTTTCCTATAGGGCCAGAACAGTGAGCTTTCTCAGAACAAAGAACTGAGCTTCCTACACACACGGGCCATATATAGTTCAACTCTGCTTAGGAAACTGACGAGAACAGTAGCTCCTCTTCATTCCAATACACTGTACTTGCTGGGAACAGACACGAGTGCTATTTGCACTGTGTACAGAAATGGGAACACAATAGTGACTCTTCTTACCACAAAACAACTCTTGCTCCTAGGACCAGAAACTGCATGGGATTCAACTCAATTTAGGACTGGGAAACAAACGCTAGCTTGCCTTACAAGAAACACACTCTGCTTTTGAGAAAAGAGCACTCTTCTACTCTACTGTGTTTCCTATAAGGCCAGAACAGTGAGCTTGCTCAGAACAAAAGAAATGTGCTTCATACACACACGGGCCATATCTAGTTCAATTCTGCTTAGGAAACTGGCAAGAACAGCAGCTCCTCTTCAGTCCAATACACTGTACTTGATTGGAACAGACGCAAGTGCTATTTGTACTGTGTATGGCATTGGGAGTGCAATAGTGACTCTACTTACCAAAAAATAACTCTACACGTAGGACCAGAAACTGCATGTGATTCAAATTCATTTAGGACTGGGAAACAAAAGCTAGCTCACCTTACAAGAAACATACTCTGCTTTTGAGAAAAGAGCACTCTTCTTCTCTACTATGTGTCCTATGGGGTTCGAACAGTGAGCTTGCTCAGAACAAAGGAACTGTGCTTCCTACACACACGGGCAATATCTAGTTCAACTCTGCTTAGGAAACTGACAAGAACAGTAGCTCCTCTTCAGTCCAATACACTGTATTTGCTGGGAACAGATGCAAGTGCTATTTGCACTGTGTTTGGCAATGGGAGCGCAATAGTGACTTTCCTTACCAGAAAACAACTCTTGCGCGTAGGACCAAAAACTGCATGTGATTCAACTCCATTTAGGACTGGGAAACAAACACTAGCTCGCCTAACAAGAAACACAATCTGATTTTGAGAAAAGAGCACTCTTCTACTCTACTGTGTTTCCTATAGGGCCAGAACAGTGAGCTTGCTCAGAACAAAAGAACAGTACTTCCTTCACATATGGCCATATCTAGTTCAATTCTGCTTAGGAAATTGACAAGAGCAGTAGATCCTCTTCAGTACAATACACTGTACATGCTGGGAACAGAAGCCAGTGCTATTTGCCCTGTGTATGACAATGGAAGCAAAATAGTGTCTCTTCTTACCAGAAAACAACTCTTGCTCGTAGGAACAGAAACTGCATGTGATTCAACTCCATCTAGGACTTGGAAACAAACACTAGCTCGCCTTACAAGAAACACACTCTGCTTTTGAGAAAAGAGCACTCTGCTACTCTACTGTGTTTCCTATAGGGCCAGAACAGTGAGATTGCTCAGAACAAAATATCTGTGCTTCCTACACACACGGGCCATATGTAGTTCAACTCTGCTTAGGAAACAGACGAGAACAGTAGCTCCTCTTCAGTCCAATACACTGTACTTGCTGGGAACAGACGCCAGTGCTATTTGCACTGTGTACAGTAATAGGAGCACAATAGTGACTTTTCTTACCAGAAAACAACTTTTGCTCTTAGTATTAGAAACTGCATGTGATTCAACTCCACTTAGGACTGGGAAACAAACGCTAGCTCGCCTTACAAGAAACACACTCTACTTTTGAGAAAAGAGAACTCTTCTACTCTACTGTGTTTCCTATAGGGCCAGAACAGTGAGATTGCTCAGAAGAAAAGAACTGTGCTTCCTACAAACACGGGCCATATCTAGTTCAACTCTGCTTAGGAAACTGACAAGAAGAGTAGCTCCTCTTCAGTCCAATACACTGTACTTGCTGGGAACATACGCGAGTGCTATTTACACTGTGTACAGCAATGGGAGCGCAATAGTGACTTTTCTTACCAGAAAACAACTCTTGCTCATAGGAACAGAAACTGCATGTCATTCAACTCCGTTTAGGACTGGGAAACAAACGCTAGCTCACCTTACAAGAAACACACATCTGCTTTTGAGAAAAGAGCACTCTTGTACTCTACTGTGTTTCCTATAGGGCCAGTACAGTGAGCTTGCTCAGAACAAAAGAATTGTGCTTCCTACACAAATGGCCATATCTAGTTCAACTCTGCTTAGGAAACTGACAAGAACAGTAGCTCCTCTTCAGTCCAATACACTGTACTTGCTGGGAACAGACGCCAGTGTTATTTGCACTGTGTACGGCATTGGGAGCTCAATAGTGACACTTTTTACCAATAAAAAACTCTTGCTCATAGGACCAGAAACTGCATGTGATTCAACTCCATTTAGGACTGGGAAACAAATGTAATCTCGCCTTACAAGAAACACACTCTGCTTTTGAGAAAAGAGCACTCTTGTACTCTACTGTGTTTCCTATAGCGCCAGAACAGTGAGCTTGCTCAGAACAAAAGAAATGTGCTTCATACATACACGGGCCATATATAGTTCAACTCTGCTTAGGAAACTGACGAGAACAGTAGCTCCTCTTCAGTCCAATACACTGTACTTGCTTTGAACAGATGCCAGTGTTATTTGCCCTGTGTATGACAATGGGAGCGCAATAGTGACTCTTCTTACCACAAAACAACTCTTGCTCCTAGGACCAGAAACTGCATGGGATTCAACTCCATTTAGGACTGGGAAAGAAACGCTAGCTTGCCTTACAAGAAACACACTCTGCTTTTGAGAAAAGAGCACTCTTCTACTCTACTGTGTTTCCTATAGGGCCAAAACAGTGAGCTTGCTCAGAACAAAAGAAATGTGCTTCATACGCACACGGGCCATATCTAGTTCAACTCTGCTTAGGAAACTGACAAGAACAGTAGCTCCTCTTCAGTCCAATACACTGTACTTGCTGGGAACAGACGCGAGTGCTATTTGCACTGTGTACTGCTTTGGGAGCACAATAGTGACTCTTTTTACCAGAAAACAACTCTTGCTCGTAGGAACAGAAACTGCATGTGATTCAACTCCATTTAGGACTGGGAAACAAATGCTATCTCGCCTTACAAGAAACACACATCTGCTTTTGAGAAAAGAGCACTCTTGTACTCTACTGTTTTTCCTAAAGGGCCAGAACAGTGAGCTTACTCAGAACAAAAGAACTGTGCCTCCTACACACACGGGCCATATCTAGTTCAACTCTGCTTAGGAAACTGACGAGAACCGTAGCTCCTCTTCAGTCCAATACAGTGTACTTCCTGTGAACAGACGCGAGTGCTATTTGTACTGTGTACAGCAATGGGAACACAATAGTGACTCTTCTTACCAGAAAACAACTCTGTATCTTAGGACCAGAAACTGCATGTGATTCAACTCCACTTAGGACTGGGAAACAAACGCTAGCTTGCCTTACAAGAAACGAGCTCTGCTTTTGAGAAAAGGGCACACTTCTACTCTACTGTGTTTCCTATGGGGTCCGAACAGTGAGCTTGCTCAGAACAAAAGAACTGTGCTTCCTACACACACGGGCCATATCTAGTTCAATTCTGCTTAGGAAACTGACAAGAACAGTAGATCCCCTTCAGTCCAATACACTGTACTTGCTGGGAACAGACGCCAGTGCTATTAGCACTGTGTATGACAATGGGAGCGCAATAGTGACTCTTCTTACCACAAAACAACTCTTGCTCCTAGGACCAGAAACTGCATGGGATTCAAATCCATTTAGGACTGGGAAACAAACGCTAGCTAGCCTTACAAGAAACACACTCTGCTTTTGAGAAAAGAGCACTCTTCTACTCTACTGTGTTTTCTATAGGGCCAGAACAGTGAGCTTGCTCAGAACAAAAGAAATGTGCTTCATACACACACGGGCCATATCTAGTTCAACTCTGCTTAGGAACCTGACAAGAACAATAGATCCTCTTCATTCCAATACACTGTACATGCTGGGAACAAATGCCAGTGCTATTTGCCCTGTGTATGACAATGCAAGCTCAATAGTGACTCTTCTTACCAGAAAACAACTCTTGCTTGTAGGACCAGAAACTGCATGTGATTCAACTCCATTTAGGACTGGGAAGCAAACGCTATCTCGCCTTACAAGAAACACACTCTGCTTTTGAGAAAAGAGCAATGTGTTTCTTATGGCGTTCGCACAGTGAGCTTGCTCAGAACCAAAGAACTGTGCTTCCTATACACACGGGACATATCTAATTCAACTCTGCTTAGGAAACTGACAAGAACAGTCGCTCCTCTTCAGTCCAATACACTGTACTTGCTGGGAACAGAAGTGAGTGCTATTTGCGCTGTGTATGGCAAAGGGAGCGCAATAGTGACTTTCCTTACCAGAAAACAACTCTTGCTCGTATGACCAAAAACTGCATGTGATTCAACTCCATTTAGGACTGGGAAACAAGCGCTAGCTCACCTTGCAAGAAACACACTCTGCTTTTGAGAAAAGAGCACTGTTCTACTCTACTGTGTTTCCTATAGGGCCAGAACAGTGAGATTGCTCAGAACAAAAGAATGTGCTTCCTACACATATGGCCATATCTAGTACAATTCTGCTTAGGAAACTGAAAAGAACAGTAGATCCTCTTCAGTCCAATACACTGTACATGCTGGGAACAGACGCCAGTGCTATTTGCCCTGTGTATGACAATGGGAGGGCAATAGTGACTCTTCTTACCAGAAAACAACTCTTGCTTTTAGGACCAGAAACTGCTCGTGATTCAACTCCATTTAGGACTGGGAAACAAATGCTAGCTCGCCTTACAAGAAACACACTCTGCTTTTGAGAAAAGAGCACTCTTCTACTCTACTGTGTTTCCTATAGGGCCAGAACAGTGAGCTTTCTCAGAACAAAGAACTGAGCTTCCTACACACACGGGCCATATATAGTTCAACTCTGCTTAGGAAACAGACGAGAACAGTAGCTCCTCTTCAGTCCAATACACTGTACTTGCTGGGAACAGACGCCAGTGCTATTTGCACTGTGTACAGTAATAGGAGCACAATAGTGACTTTTCTTACCAGAAAACAACTTTTGCTCTTAGTATTAGAAACTGCATGTGATTCAACTCCACTTAGGACTGGGAAACAAACGCTAGCTCGCCTTACAAGAAACACACTCTGCTTTTGAGAAAAGAGCACTCTTCTACTCTACTGTGTTTCCTATAGGGCCAGAACAGTGAGATTGCTCAGAAGAAAAGAACTGTGCTTCCTACAAACACGGGCCATATCTAGTTCAACTCTGCTTAGGAAACTGACAAGAAGAGTAGCTCCTCTTCAGTCCAATACACTGTACTTGCTGGGAACATACGCGAGTGCTATTTACACTGTGTACAGCAATGGGAGCGCAATAGTGACTTTTCTTACCAGAAAACAACTCTTGCTCATAGGAACAGAAACTGCATGTCATTCAACTCCGTTTAGGACTGGGAAACAAACGCTAGCTCACCTTACAAGAAACACACATCTGCTTTTGAGAAAAGAGCACTCTTGTACTCTACTGTGTTTCCTATAGGGCCAGTACAGTGAGCTTGCTCAGAACAAAAGAATTGTGCTTCCTACACAAATGGCCATATCTAGTTCAACTCTGCTTAGGAAACTGACAAGAACAGTAGCTCCTCTTCAGTCCAATACACTGTACTTGCTGGGAACAGACGCCAGTGTTATTTGCACTGTGTACGGCATTGGGAGCTCAATAGTGACACTTTTTACCAATAAACAACTCTTGCTCATAGGACCAGAAACTGCATGTGATTCAACTCCATTTAGGACTGGGAAACAAATGTAATCTCGCCTTACAAGAAACACACTCTGCTTTTGAGAAAAGAGCACTCTTGTACTCTACTGTGTTTCCTATAGCGCCAGAACAGTGAGCTTGCTCAGAACAAAAGAAATGTGCTTCATACATACACGGGCCATATATAGTTCAACTCTGCTTAGGAAACTGACGAGAACAGTAGCTCCTCTTCAGTCCAATACACTGTACTTGCTGGGAACAGATGCCAGTGTTATTTGCCCTGTGTATGACAATGGGAGCGCAATAGTGACTCTTCTTACCACAAAACAACTCTTGCTCCTAGGACCAGAAACTGCATGGGATTCAACTCCATTTAGGACTGGGAAAGAAACGCTAGCTTGCCTTACAAGAAACACACTCTGCTTTTGAGAAAAGAGCACTCTTCTACTCTACTGTGTTTCCTATAGGGCCAGAACAGTGAGCTTGCTCAGAACAAAAGAAATGTGCTTCATACGCACACGGGCCATATCTAGTTCAACTCTGCTTAGGAAACTGACAAGAACAGTAGCTCCTCTTCAGTCCAATACACTGTACTTGCTGGGAACAGACGCGAGTGCTATTTGCACTGTGTACTGCTTTGGGAGCACAATAGTGACTCTTTTTACCAGAAAACAACTCTTGCTCGTAGGAACAGAAACTGCATGTGATTCAACTCCATTTAGGACTGGGAAACAAATGCTATCTCGCCTTACAAGAAACACACATCTGCTTTTGAGAAAAGAGCACTCTTGTACTCTACTGTGTTTCCTAAAGGGCCAGAACAGTGAGCTTACTCAGAACAAAAGAACTGTGCCTCCTACACACACGGGCCATATCTAGTTCAACTCTGCTTAGGAAACTGACGAGAACCGTAGCTCCTCTTCAGTCCAATACAGTGTACTTCCTGTGAACAGACGCGAGTGCTATTTGTACTGTGTACAGCAATGGGAACACAATAGTGACTCTTCTTACCAGAAAACAACTCTGTATCTTAGGACCAGAAACTGCATGTGATTCAACTCCACTTAGGACTGGGAAACAAACGCTAGCTTGCCTTACAAGAAACGAGCTCTGCTTTTGAGAAAAGGGCACACTTCTACTCTACTGTGTTTCCTATGGGGTCCGAACAGTGAGCTTGCTCAGAACAAAAGAACTGTGCTTCCTACACACACGGGCCATATCTAGTTCAATTCTGCTTAGGAAACTGACAAGAACAGTAGATCCCCTTCAGTCCAATACACTGTACTTGCTGGGAACAGACGCCAGTGCTATTAGCACTGTGTATGACAATGGGAGCGCAATAGTGACTCTTCTTACCACAAAACAACTCTTGCTCCTAGGACCAGAAACTGCATGGGATTCAACTCCATTTAGGACTGGGAAACAAACGCTAGCTAGCCTTACAAGAAACACACTCTGCTTTTGAGAAAAGAGCACTCTTCTACTCTACTGTGTTTTCTATAGGGCCAGAACAGTGAGCTTGCTCAGAACAAAAGAAATGTGCTTCATACACACACGGGCCATATCTAGTTCAACTCTGCTTAGGAACCTGACAAGAACAATAGATCCTCTTCATTCCAATACACTGTACATGCTGGGAACAAATGCCAGTGCTATTTGCCCTGTGTATGACAATGTAAGCTCAATAGTGACTCTTCTTACCAGAAAACAACTCTTGCTTGTAGGACCAGAAACTGCATGTGATTCAACTCCATTTAGGACTGGGAAGCAAACGCTATCTCGCCTTACAAGAAACACACTCTGCTTTTGAGAAAAGAGCAATGTGTTTCTTATGGCGTTCGCACAGTGAGCTTGCTCAGAACAAAAGAACTGTGCTTCCTATACACACGGGACATATCTAATTCAACTCTGCTTAGGAAACTGACAAGAACAGTAGCTCCTCTTCAGTCCAATACACTGTACTTGCTGGGAACAGAAGTGAGTGCTATTTGCGCTGTGTATGGCAAAGGGAGCGCAATAGTGACTTTCCTTACCAGAAAACAACTCTTGCTCGTATGACCAAAAACTGCATGTGATTCAACTCCATTTAGGACTGGGAAACAAGCGCTAGCTCACCTTGCAAGAAACACACTCTGCTTTTGAGAAAAGAGCACTGTTCTACTCTACTGTGTTTCCTATAGGGCCAGAACAGTGAGATTGCTCAGAACAAAAGAATGTGCTTCCTACACATATGGCCATATCTAGTACAATTCTGCTTAGGAAACTGAAAAGAACAGTAGATCCTCTTCAGTCCAATACACTGTACATGCTGGGAACAGACGCCAGTGCTATTTGCCCTGTGTATGACAATGGGAGGGCAATAGTGACTCTTCTTACCAGAAAACAACTCTTGCTTTTAGGACCAGAAACTGCTCGTGATTCAACTCCATTTAGGACTGGGAAACAAATGCTAGCTCGCCTTACAAGAAACACACTCTGCTTTTGAGAAAAGAGCACTCTTCTACTCTACTGTGTTTCCTATAGGGCCAGAACAGTGAGCTTTCTCAGAACAAAGAACTGAGCTTCCTACACACACGGGCCATATATAGTTCAACTCTGCTTAGGAAACTGACGAGAACAGTAGCTCCTCTTCAGTCCAATACACTGTACTTGCTGGGAACAGATGCCAGTGCTATTTGCACTGTGTATGACAATGGGAGCGCAATAGTGACTCTTCTTACCACAAAACAACTCTTGCTCCTAGGACCAGAAACTGCATGGGATTCAACTCCATTTAGGACTTGGAAACAAACGCTAGCTTGCCTTACAAGAAACACACTCTGCTTTTGAGAAAAGAGCACTCTTCTACTCTACTGTGTTTCCTATAGGGCCAGAAGAGTGAGCTTGCTCAGAACAAAAGAAATGTGCTTCACACACACGGGCCATATCTAGTTCAATTCTGCTTAGGAAACTGGCAAGAACAGCAGGTCCTCTTCAGTCCAATACACTGTACTTGATTGGAACAGACGCAAGTGCTATTTGTACTGTGTATGGCATTGGGAGCGCAATAGTGACTCTACTTACCAAAAAATAACTCTACTCGTAGGACCAGAAACTGCATGTGATTCAAATTCATTTAGGACTGGGAAACAAAAGCTAGCTCACCTTACAAGAAACATACTCTGCTTTTGAGAAAAGAGCACTCTTCTTCTCTACTATGTGTCCTATGGGGTCCGAACAGTGAGCTTGCTCAGAACAAAAGAACTGTGCTTCCTACACACACGGGCCATATCTAGTTCAACTCTGCTTAGGAAACTGACAAGAACAGTAGCTCCTCTTCAGTCCAATACACTGTATTTGCTGGGAACAGATGCAAGTGCTATTTGCACTGTGTATGGCAATAGGAGCACAATAGTGACTCTTCTTATCAGAAAACAACTCTTACTCATAGGACAAGAAACTGCATGGGATTCAACTGCATTTCTGACTGGGAAACAAACACTAGCTCGCCTTACAAGAAAGACTCTCTGATTTTGAGAAAAGAGCACTCTTCTACTCTACTGTGTTTCCTATGGGGTCCAAATGGTGAGCTTGCTCAGAACAAAAGAACTGTGCTTCCTATACACATGGGCCATATCTAGTTCAACTCTGCTTAGGAAACTGACAAGAACAGTAGCTCCGCTTCAGTCCAATACACTGTACTTGCTGGGAGCAGACGCGAGTGCTATTTGCACTGAGTATGGAAATGGGAGCGCAATAGTGACTTTCCTTACCAGAAAAAAACTCTTGCTCGTAGGACCAAAAACTGCATGTGATTCAACTCCACTTAGGACTGGAAAACAAATGCTAGCTCGACTTACAAGAAACAAACTCTGCTTTTGAGAAAAGAGCACTCTTCTACTCAATTGTGTTTCCTATATGGCCAGAACAGTGAGCTTGCTCAGAACAAAAGAACTGTGCTTCATACAAATACTGCCATATCTAGTTCAATTCTTCTTAGGAAACTGAAAAGAACAGTAGCTCCTGTTCAGTCCGATACACTGTACATGCTGGGAACAGACGCCAGTGCTATTTGCCCTGTGTAAGACAATGGGAGCACAATAGTGACTCTTCTTACCAGTAAACAACTCTTGCTCGTAGGACAAGAAACTGCATGTGATTCAACTCCATTTAGGACTGGGAAACAAACACTAGCTCGCCTAACAAAAAACACACTCTGCTTTTGAGAAAAGAGCACTCTTCTACTGGACTGTGTATCCTATGGGGTCCGAACATTGTGCTTGCTCAGAACAAAAGAACTGTGCTTCCTACACACACGGGCCATATCTAGTTCAACTCTGCTTAGGAAACTGACAAGAACAGTAGCTTCTCTTCAGTCCAATACACTGTACTTGCTGGGAACAGATGCGAGGGCTATTTGCACTGTGTATGGCAATGGGAGCGCAATAGTGACTTTCCTTACCAGAAAACAACTCTTGCTCGTAGGACCACAAACTGCATGTGATTCAGCTCCTTTTAGGACGGGAAAAAAATGCTAGCTCGCCTTACAAGAAACACACTCTGCTTTTGAGAAAAGAACACTCTTCTACACTACTGTGTTTCCTATGGGGTCCGAACAGTGAGCTTGCTCAGAACAAAAGAACAGTGCTTCCTACACACACAGACCATATGTAGTTCAACTCTGCTTAGGAAATTGACAAGAAGAGTAACTCCTATTCAGTCCAATACACTGTACTTGCTGGGAACAGAGGCGAGTGCTATTTGCACTGTGTATGGCAATAGGAGCACAATAGTGACCCTTCTTATCAGAAAACAACTCTTGCTCATAGGACCAGAAACTGCATGGGATTCAACTCCATTTCTATGTGGGAAACAAACACTAGCTCTCCTTACAAGAAAGACACTCTGATTTTGAGAAAAGAGCACTCTTCTACTCTACTGTGTTTCCTATGGGGCCAGAACAGTGAGCTTGCTCAGAACAAAAGAACTGTGCTTCCTACACACATGGACCATATCTAGTTCAATTCTGCTTAGGAAACTGAAAAGAACAGTAGCTCCTGTTCAGTCCAATACACTGTACATGCTGGGAACAGACGCCAGTGCTATTTGCCCTGTGTATGACAATGGGAGCGCAATAGTGACTCCTATTACCAGAAAACAACTCTTGCTCGTAGGACAAGAAACTGCATGTGATTCAACTCCATTTAGGACAGGGAAACAAACGCTAGCTCGCCTAACAAGAAACACACTCTGCTTTTGAGAAAAGAGCACTCTTCTACTCGACTGTGTATCCTATGGGGTCCGAACAGTGAGCTTGCTCAGAACAAAAGAACTGTGCTTCCTACACACAGTGGCCATTATTAGTTCAACTCTGCTTAGGAAACTGACAAGAACAGTAGCTCCGCTTCAGTCCAATACACTGTACTTGCTGGGAACAGATGCGAGTGCTATTTACACTGTGTGTGGCAATGGGAGCACAAGAGTTACTTTATTACCAGAAAACAACTCTTGCTCGTAGGAACAAAAACTGCATGTGATTCAACTCCATTTAGGACTGGGAAACAAACGCTATCTCGCCTTACAAAAAACACACTCTGCTTTTGAGAAAAGAGCACTCTTCTACTCTACTGTGTTTTCTAGGGTGTCTGAACAGTGAGCTTGCTCAGAACAAAAGTACTGTGCTTCCTACACACACGGGCCATATCTAGTTCATCTCTGCTTAGAAAACTGACAAGAACAGTAGCTCCGCTTCAGTCCAATACACTGTACTAGCTGGGAACAGAAGCCAGTGCTATTTGCCATGTGTATGGCAATAGGAGCACAATAGTGACTCTTCTTATCAGAAAACAACTCTTACTCATAGGACAAGAAACTGCATGGGATTCAACTCCATTTCTGACTGGGAAACAAACACTAGCTTGCCTTACAAGAAACACACTCTGCTTTTGAGAAAAGAGCACTCTTCTACTCTACTGTGTTTTTTATGGGGTCCGATCATTGAGCTTGCTCAGAACAAAAGAACTGTGCTTCCTACACACACGGGCCATATCTAGTTCTACTCTGCTTAGGAAACTGACAAGAACAGTAGCTCCTCTTCAGTCCAATACACTGTACTTGCTGGGAACAGACGCCAGTGCTATTGGCACTGTGTAATGCAATGTGAGTGCAACAGTGACTTTATTACCAGAAAACAACTCTTGCTCGTAGGACCAAAACCTGCATGTGATACAGCTCCATTTAGGACTGGAAAACAAATGCTAGCTCGCCTTACAAGAAACACACTCTGATTTTGAGAAAAGAGCACTCTTCTACTCTACTGTGTTTCCTATGGGGTCTGAACATTGAGCTTGCTCAGAACAAAAGAACTGTGCTTCCTACTCATACGGGCCACATCTAGTTCAACTCTGCTTAGGAAACTGACAAGAACAGTAGCCTCTCTTCAGTCCAAAACACTGTACTTGCTGGGAACACACGCGAGTGCTATTTGCACTGTGTATGGCAATGGGAGCACAATAGTGACTTTCCTTACCAGAAAACAACTCTTGCGCGTAGGACCAAAAACTGCATGTGATTCAACTCCATTTAGGACTGGGAAACAAACACTAGCTCGCCTAACAAGAAACACAATCTGATTTTGAGAAAAGAGCACTCTTCTACTCTACTGTGTTTCCTATAGGGCCAGAACAGTGAGCTTGCTCAGAACAAAAGAACAGTACTTCCTTCACATATGGCCATATCTAGTTCAATTCTGCTTAGGAAATTGACAAGAGCAGTAGATCCTCTTCAGTACAATACACTGTACATGCTGGGAACAGAAGCCAGTGCTATTTGCCCTGTGTATGACAATGGAAGCAAAATAGTGTCTCTTCTTACCAGAAAACAACTCTTGCTCGTAGGAACAGAAACTGCATGTGATTCAACTCCATCTAGGACTTGGAAACAAACACTAGCTCGCCTTACAAGAAACACACTCTGCTTTTGAGAAAAGAGCACTCTGCTACTCTACTGTGTTTCCTATAGGGCCAGAACAGTGAGATTGCTCAGAACAAAATATCTGTGCTTCCTACACACACGGGCCATATGTAGTTCAACTCTGCTTAGGAAACAGACGAGAACAGTAGCTCCTCTTCAGTCCAATACACTGTACTTGCTGGGAACAGACGCCAGTGCTATTTGCACTGTGTACAGTAATAGGAGCACAATAGTGACTTTTCTTACCAGAAAACAACTTTTGCTCTTAGTATTAGAAACTGCATGTGATTCAACTCCACTTAGGACTGGGAAACAAACGCTAGCTCGCCTTACAAGAAACACACTCTACTTTTGAGAAAAGAGAACTCTTCTACTCTACTGTGTTTCCTATAGGGCCAGAACAGTGAGATTGCTCAGAAGAAAAGAACTGTGCTTCCTACAAACACGGGCCATATCTAGTTCAACTCTGCTTAGGAAACTGACAAGAAGAGTAGCTCCTCTTCAGTCCAATACACTGTACTTGCTGGGAACATACGCGAGTGCTATTTACACTGTGTACAGCAATGGGAGCGCAATAGTGACTTTTCTTACCAGAAAACAACTCTTGCTCATAGGAACAGAAACTGCATGTCATTCAACTCCGTTTAGGACTGGGAAACAAACGCTAGCTCACCTTACAAGAAACACACATCTGCTTTTGAGAAAAGAGCACTCTTGTACTCTACTGTGTTTCCTATAGGGCCAGTACAGTGAGCTTGCTCAGAACAAAAGAATTGTGCTTCCTACACAAATGGCCATATCTAGTTCAACTCTGCTTAGGAAACTGACAAGAACAGTAGCTCCTCTTCAGTCCAATACACTGTACTTGCTGGGAACAGACGCCAGTGTTATTTGCACTGTGTACGGCATTGGGAGCTCAATAGTGACACTTTTTACCAATAAAAAACTCTTGCTCATAGGACCAGAAACTGCATGTGATTCAACTCCATTTAGGACTGGGAAACAAATGTAATCTCGCCTTACAAGAAACACACTCTGCTTTTGAGAAAAGAGCACTCTTGTACTCTACTGTGTTTCCTATAGCGCCAGAACAGTGAGCTTGCTCAGAACAAAAGAAATGTGCTTCATACATACACGGGCCATATATAGTTCAACTCTGCTTAGGAAACTGACGAGAACAGTAGCTCCTCTTCAGTCCAATACACTGTACTTGCTTTGAACAGATGCCAGTGTTATTTGCCCTGTGTATGACAATGGGAGCGCAATAGTGACTCTTCTTACCACAAAACAACTCTTGCTCCTAGGACCAGAAACTGCATGGGATTCAACTCCATTTAGGACTGGGAAAGAAACGCTAGCTTGCCTTACAAGAAACACACTCTGCTTTTGAGAAAAGAGCACTCTTCTACTCTACTGTGTTTCCTATAGGGCCAGAACAGTGAGCTTGCTCAGAACAAAAGAAATGTGCTTCATACGCACACGGGCCATATCTAGTTCAACTCTGCTTAGGAAACTGACAAGAACAGTAGCTCCTCTTCAGTCCAATACACTGTACTTGCTGGGAACAGACGCGAGTGCTATTTGCACTGTGTACTGCTTTGGGAGCACAATAGTGACTCTTTTTACCAGAAAACAACTCTTGCTCGTAGGAACAGAAACTGCATGTGATTCAACTCCATTTAGGACTGGGAAACAAATGCTATCTCGCCTTACAAGAAACACACATCTGCTTTTGAGAAAAGAGCACTCTTGTACTCTACTGTTTTTCCTAAAGGGCCAGAACAGTGAGCTTACTCAGAACAAAAGAACTGTGCCTCCTACACACACGGGCCATATCTAGTTCAACTCTGCTTAGGAAACTGACGAGAACCGTAGCTCCTCTTCAGTCCAATACAGTGTACTTCCTGTGAACAGACGCGAGTGCTATTTGTACTGTGTACAGCAATGGGAACACAATAGTGACTCTTCTTACCAGAAAACAACTCTGTATCTTAGGACCAGAAACTGCATGTGATTCAACTCCACTTAGGACTGGGAAACAAACGCTAGCTTGCCTTACAAGAAACGAGCTCTGCTTTTGAGAAAAGGGCACACTTCTACTCTACTGTGTTTCCTATGGGGTCCGAACAGTGAGCTTGCTCAGAACAAAAGAACTGTGCTTCCTACACACACGGGCCATATCTAGTTCAATTCTGCTTAGGAAACTGACAAGAACAGTAGATCCCCTTCAGTCCAATACACTGTACTTGCTGGGAACAGACGCCAGTGCTATTAGCACTGTGTATGACAATGGGAGCGCAATAGTGACTCTTCTTACCACAAAACAACTCTTGCTCCTAGGACCAGAAACTGCATGGGATTCAACTCCATTTAGGACTGGGAAACAAACGCTAGCTAGCCTTACAAGAAACACACTCTGCTTTTGAGAAAAGAGCACTCTTCTACTCTACTGTGTTTTCTATAGGGCCAGAACAGTGAGCTTGCTCAGAACAAAAGAAATGTGCTTCATACACACACGGGCCATATCTAGTTCAACTCTGCTTAGGAACCTGACAAGAACAATAGATCCTCTTCATTCCAATACACTGTACATGCTGGGAACAAATGCCAGTGCTATTTGCCCTGTGTATGACAATGCAAGCTCAATAGTGACTCTTCTTACCAGAAAACAACTCTTGCTTGTAGGACCAGAAACTGCATGTGATTCAACTCCATTTAGGACTGGGAAGCAAACGCTATCTCGCCTTACAAGAAACACACTCTGCTTTTGAGAAAAGAGCAATGTGTTTCTTATGGCGTTCGCACAGTGAGCTTGCTCAGAACAAAAGAACTGTGCTTCCTATACACACGGGACATATCTAATTCAACTCTGCTTAGGAAACTGACAAGAACAGTAGCTCCTCTTCAGTCCAATACACTGTACTTGCTGGGAACAGAAGTGAGTGCTATTTGCGCTGTGTATGGCAAAGGGAGCGCAATAGTGACTTTCCTTACCAGAAAACAACTCTTGCTCGTATGACCAAAAACTGCATGTGATTCAACTCCATTTAGGACTGGGAAACAAGCGCTAGCTCACCTTGCAAGAAACACACTCTGCTTTTGAGAAAAGAGCACTGTTCTACTCTACTGTGTTTCCTATAGGGCCAGAACAGTGAGATTGCTCAGAACAAAAGAATGTGCTTCCTACACATATGGCCATATCTAGTACAATTCTGCTTAGGAAACTGAAAAGAACAGTAGATCCTCTTCAGTCCAATACACTGTACATGCTGGGAACAGACGCCAGTGCTATTTGCCCTGTGTATGACAATGGGAGGGCAATAGTGACTCTTCTTACCAGAAAACAACTCTTGCTTTTAGGACCAGAAACTGCTCGTGATTCAACTCCATTTAGGACTGGGAAACAAATGCTAGCTCGCCTTACAAGAAACACACTGTGCTTTTGAGAAAAGAGCACTCTTCTACTCTACTGTGTTTCCTATAGGGCCAGAACAGTGAGCTTTCTCAGAACAAAGAACTGAGCTTCCTACACACACGGGCCATATATAGTTCAACTCTGCTTAGGAAACTGACGAGAACAGTAGCTCCTCTTCAGTCCAATACACTGTACTTGCTGGGAACAGATGCCAGTGCTATTTGCACTGTGTATGACAATGGGAGCACAATAGTGACTCTTCTTACCACAAAACAACTCTTGCTCCTAGGACCAGAAACTGCATGGGATTCAACTCCATTTAGGACTTGGAAACAAACGCTAGCTTGCCTTACAAGAAACACACTCTGCTTTTGAGAAAAGAGCACTCTTCTACTCTACTGTGTTTCCTATAGGGCCAGAAGAGTGAACTTGCTCAGAAGAAAAGAACTGTGCTTCCTACAAACACGGGCCATATCTAGTTCAACTCTGCTTAGGAAACTGACAAGAAGAGTAGCTCCTCTTCAGTCCAATACACTGTACTTGCTGGGAACATACGCGAGTGCTATTTACACTGTGTACAGCAATGGGAGCGCAATAGTGACTTTTCTTACCAGAAAACAACTCTTGCTCATAGGAACAGAAACTGCATGTCATTCAACTCCGTTTAGGACTGGGAAACAAACGCTAGCTCACCTTACAAGAAACACACATCTGCTTTTGAGAAAAGAGCACTCTTGTACTCTACTGTGTTTCCTATAGGGCCAGTACAGTGAGCTTGCTCAGAACAAAAGAATTGTGCTTCCTACACAAATGGCCATATCTAGTTCAACTCTGCTTAGGAAACTGACAAGAACAGTAGCTCCTCTTCAGTCCAATACACTGTACTTGCTGGGAACAGACGCCAGTGTTATTTGCACTGTGTACGGCATTGGGAGCTCAATAGTGACACTTTTTACCAATAAACAACTCTTGCTCATAGGACCAGAAACTGCATGTGATTCAACTCCATTTAGGACTGGGAAACAAATGTAATCTCGCCTTACAAGAAACACACTCTGCTTTTGAGAAAAGAGCACTCTTGTACTCTACTGTGTTTCCTATAGCGCCAGAACAGTGAGCTTGCTCAGAACAAAAGAAATGTGCTTCATACATACACGGGCCATATATAGTTCAACTCTGCTTAGGAAACTGACGAGAACAGTAGCTCCTCTTCAGTCCAATACACTGTACTTGCTGGGAACAGATGCCAGTGTTATTTGCCCTGTGTATGACAATGGGAGCGCAATAGTGACTCTTCTTACCACAAAACAACTCTTGCTCCTAGGACCAGAAACTGCATGGGATTCAACTCCATTTAGGACTGGGAAAGAAACGCTAGCTTGCCTTACAAGAAACACACTCTGCTTTTGAGAAAAGAGCACTCTTCTACTCTACTGTGTTTCCTATAGGGCCAGAACAGTGAGCTTGCTCAGAACAAAAGAAATGTGCTTCATACGCACACGGGCCATATCTAGTTCAACTCTGCTTAGGAAACTGACAAGAACAGTAGCTCCTCTTCAGTCCAATACACTGTACTTGCTGGGAACAGACGCGAGTGCTATTTGCACTGTGTACTGCTTTGGGAGCACAATAGTGACTCTTTTTACCAGAAAACAACTCTTGCTCGTAGGAACAGAAACTGCATGTGATTCAACTCCATTTAGGACTGGGAAACAAATGCTATCTCGCCTTACAAGAAACACACATCTGCTTTTGAGAAAAGAGCACTCTTGTACTCTACTGTGTTTCCTAAAGGGCCAGAACAGTGAGCTTACTCAGAACAAAAGAACTGTGCCTCCTACACACACGGGCCATATCTAGTTCAACTCTGCTTAGGAAACTGACGAGAACCGTAGCTCCTCTTCAGTCCAATACAGTGTACTTCCTGTGAACAGACGCGAGTGCTATTTGTACTGTGTACAGCAATGGGAACACAATAGTGACTCTTCTTACCAGAAAACAACTCTGTATCTTAGGACCAGAAACTGCATGTGATTCAACTCCACTTAGGACTGGGAAACAAACGCTAGCTTGCCTTACAAGAAACGAGCTCTGCTTTTGAGAAAAGGGCACACTTCTACTCTACTGTGTTTCCTATGGGGTCCGAACAGTGAGCTTGCTCAGAACAAAAGAACTGTGCTTCCTACACACACGGGCCATATCTAGTTCAATTCTGCTTAGGAAACTGACAAGAACAGTAGATCCCCTTCAGTCCAATACACTGTACTTGCTGGGAACAGACGCCAGTGCTATTAGCACTGTGTATGACAATGGGAGCGCAATAGTGACTCTTCTTACCACAAAACAACTCTTGCTCCTAGGACCAGAAACTGCATGGGATTCAACTCCATTTAGGACTGGGAAACAAACGCTAGCTAGCCTTACAAGAAACACACTCTGCTTTTGAGAAAAGAGCACTCTTCTACTCTACTGTGTTTTCTATAGGGCCAGAACAGTGAGCTTGCTCAGAACAAAAGAAATGTGCTTCATACACACACGGGCCATATCTAGTTCAACTCTGCTTAGGAACCTGACAAGAACAATAGATCCTCTTCATTCCAATACACTGTACATGCTGGGAACAAATGCCAGTGCTATTTTGCGTCCGCTGTGTATGACAATGCAAGCTCAATAGTGACTCTTCTTACCAGAAAACAACTCTTGCTTGTAGGACCAGAAACTGCATGTGATTCAACTCCATTTAGGACTGGGAAGCAAACGCTATCTCGCCTTACAAGAAACACACTCTGCTTTTGAGAAAAGAGCAATGTGTTTCTTATGGCGTTCGCACAGTGAGCTTGCTCAGAACAAAAGAACTGTGCTTCCTATACACACGGGACATATCTAATTCAACTCTGCTTAGGAAACTGACAAGAACAGTAGCTCCTCTTCAGTCCAATACACTGTACTTGCTGGGAACAGAAGTGAGTGCTATTTGCGCTGTGTATGGCAAAGGGAGCGCAATAGTGACTTTCCTTACCAGAAAACAACTCTTGCTCGTATGACCAAAAACTGCATGTGATTCAACTCCATTTAGGACTGGGAAACAAGCGCTAGCTCACCTTGCAAGAAACACACTCTGCTTTTGAGAAAAGAGCACTGTTCTACTCTACTGTGTTTTCCTATAGGGCCAGAACAGTGAGATTGCTCAGAACAAAAGAATGTGCTTCCTACACATATGGCCATATCTAGTACAATTCTGCTTAGGAAACTGAAAAGAACAGTAGATCCTCTTCAGTCCAATACACTGTACATGCTGGGAACAGACGCCAGTGCTATTTGCCCTGTGTATGACAATGGGAGGGCAATAGTGACTCTTCTTACCAGAAAACAACTCTTGCTTTTTAGGACCAGAAACTGCTCGTGATTCAACTCCATTTAGGACTGGGAAACAAATGCTAGCTCGCCTTACAAGAAACACACTCTGCTTTTGAGGAAAAGAGCACTCTTCTACTCTACTGTGTTTCCTATAGGGCCAGAACAGTGAGCTTTCTCAGAACAAAGAACTGAGCTTCCTACACACACGGGCCATATATAGTTCAACTCTGCTTAGGAAACTGACGAGAACAGTAGCTCCTCTTCAGTCCAATACACTGTACTTGCTGGGAACAGATGCCAGTGCTATTTGCACTGTGTATGACAATGGGAGCGCAATAGTGACTCTTCTTACCACAAAACAACTCTTGCTCCTAGGACCAGAAACTGCATGGGATTCAACTCCATTTAGGACTTGGAAACAAACGCTAGCTTGCCTTACAAGAAACACACTCTGCTTTTGAGAAAAGAGCACTCTTCTACTCTACTGTGTTTCCTATAGGGCCAGAAGAGTGAGCTTGCTCAGAACAAAAGAAATGTGCTTCACACACACGGGCCATATCTAGTTCAATTCTGCTTAGGAAACTGGCAAGAACAGCAGGTCCTCTTCAGTCCAATACACTGTACTTGATTGGAACAGACGCAAGTGCTATTTGTACTGTGTATGGCATTGGGAGCGCAATAGTGACTCTACTTACCAAAAATAACTCTACTCGTAGGACCAGAAACTGCATGTGATTCAAATTCATTTAGGACTGGAAACAAAAGCTAGCTCACCTTACAAGAAACATACTCTGCTTTTGAGAAAAGAGCACTCTTCTTCTCTACTATGTGTCCTATGGGGTCCGAACAGTGAGCTTGCTCAGAACAAAAGAACTGTGCTTCCTACACACACGGGCCATATCTAGTTCAACTCTGCTTAGGAAACTGACAAGAACAGTAGCTCCTCTTCAGTCCAATACACTGTATTTGCTGGGAACAGATGCAAGTGCTATTTGCACTGTGTATGGCAATAGGAGCACATAGTGACTCTTCTTATCAGAAAACAACTCTTACTCATAGGACAAGAAACTGCATGGGATTCAACTGCATTCTGACTGGGAAACAAACACTAGCTCGCCTTACAAGAAAGACTCTCTGATTTTGAGAAAAGAGCACTCTTCTACTCTACTGTGTTTCCTATGGGGTCCAAATGGTGAGCTTGCTCAGAACAAAAGAACTGTGCTTCCTATACACATGGGCCATATCTAGTTCAACTCTGCTTAGGAAACTGACAAGAACAGTAGCTCCGCTTCAGTCCAATACACTGTACTTGCTGGGAGCAGACGCGAGTGCTATTTGCACTGAGTATGGAAATGGAGAGCGCAATAGTGACTTTCCTTACCAGAAAAAAACTCTTGCTCGTAGGACCAAAAACTGCATGTGATTCAACTCCACTTAGGACTGGAAAACAAATGCTAGCTCGACTTACAAGAAACAAACTCTGCTTTGAGAAAAGAGCACTCTTCTACTCAATTTGTGTTTCCTATATGGCCAGAACAGTGAGCTTGCTCAGAACAAAAGAACTGTGCTTCATACAAATACTGCCATATCTAGTTCAATTCTTCTTAGGAAACTGAAAAGAACAGTAGCTCCTGTTCAGTCCGATACACTGTACATGCTGGGAACAGACGCCAGTGCTATTTGCCCTGTGTAAGACAATGGGAGCACAATAGTGACTCTTCTTACCAGTAAACAACTCTGCTCGTAGGACAAGAAACTGCATGTGATTCAACTCCATTTAGGACTGGGAAACAAACACTAGCTCGCCTAACAAAAAACACACTCTGCTTTTGAGAAAAGAGCACTCTTCTACTGGACTGTGTATCCTATGGGGTCCGAACATTGTGCTTGCTCAGAACAAAAGAACTCGTAGCTTCCTACACACACGGGCCATATCTAGTTCAACTCTGCTTAGGAACTGACAAGAACAGTAGCTTCTCTTCAGTCCACATACACTGTACTTGCTGGGAACAGATGCGAGGCTATTATGCACTGTGTATGGCAATGGAAGGAGCGCAATAGTGACTTTTCCTTACCAGAAAACAACTCTTGCTCGTAGGACCACAAACTGCTTGTGATTCAGCTCCTTTTAGGACGGGAAAAAAATGCTAGCTCGCCTTACAAGAAACACACTCTGCTTTTGAGAAAAGAACACTCTTCTACA
>NW_026737626.1:0-35750 GCF_949786415.1 Peromyscus eremicus | reverse complement strand
GAACAGTAATGTCTGGACTTCCCAGAACAGTGAACATCTCATCAGAAGAACAGTAATGTCTGGACTTCCCAGGGCAGTGAGCATCCCATCAGAAGAACAGTAATGTCTGACTTCCCAGGGCAGTGAGCATCCCATCAGAAGAACAGTAACATCTGGACTTCCCAGAGCAGAGAGAACCCCATCAGAAGAACAGTAACCTCTGGACTTCCCAGAACAGTGAGCATCCCATAAAAGAACAGTAACATCTGGATTTCCCAGAGCAGTGAGCATCCCATCAGAAGAATCGTAACATCTGGACTTCCCAAGGCAGTGAGCATCCCATCAGAAGAACAGTAATGTCTGGACTTCCCAGGGCAGTGAGCATCCCATCAGAAGAACAGTAACATATGGACTTCCAGAGCAGTGAGCATCCCATCAGAAGAACAGTAACATCTGGACTTCCCAGGGCAGTGAGCATCCCATCAGAAGAACAGTAACATCTGGGCTTTGTTTGTTACAAGGAGGATTTGTGTTTGGATGAAAGCTGACACTACAGCAGCAGTCTTGACTGTGGGCTTCAAGACCCATAACAGGAAAAAATGCACAAGGTCCATAAAAAGTCACTTTTAACTTTATTACACTAAGTCATTAAGAAAAACACCACCAATTTTATTGCTAAAAGGGGGAATATGTGAGAAACAAGGTCCCAGAACAAATGAACCTTTCCAATCCAGTGCATTCAGCTTTAGGGAAAGAATCTCTCCCAGGTTAACTCTATCAGTGACAACTCGGCTGGAGACTAGTATTTGGGAGCCACTGAGGGGACGACCTTCCAACAGTGCCATGTGACTCACTGTTAGCCTTTCCCTTCTGAACCACCCACTCCATCCTCTTTTCTTCTCCTGACTACATCTACATAAGACTGCTTTTCCCCACACTTACCCAATGCAAGTCTTAAGAAACTCTTTCGTTTTTCAGGGTCCTGAATGTTTAAATGCTCTCGATAATGGGTTAGCTACAAAAAAACAGAGAAGAATTTTAAGCTATTATGTCTCCTCAGAAGAGAGGAAGCTTGGATAGCACCAGAGGTATAGCACTTGTCCAAGCACACATATGGGCACAAAAAGAGGCATACATGCCTGCCACAGAAAGAGAGAGAGAGAGAGAGAGAGAGAGAGAGAGAGAGAGAGAGAGAGAGAGAGAGAAAGAGAGCACTAAGTGAATGTTTGTGCATGTGTGTGTGTGTGTGTGTGTGTGTGTGTGTGTGCGTGCACTTGCCTGTGTTTATGTATGTGTAGGAGCCAGAGGCCAGTATCTGGTTCTTTTTCTATTGCTCTCCACATTATCTCTTTATAGATGTATTCTAAGTATGTACACACATGCTTGAGGAGCCAGAAGACATGAGAACCCCTGAGCTGGAGTTACGATGGTCATGAGCTGCCTGACAAGTGCTGGGAACAGAATTCCAGTCCTCTGCAAGAGCAATACACACTCTTAACTTCTGAGCCATCTCTTCAGTGCATCCACCTGATCCTGAGCCAGGGTCTCTCACTGCTCCTAAAGGCAGACTACCAGGCCAGCAAGCCTCTGGGATCCTCTTGTCTCCACTGCCTCAGCACTGGGCCTATGGATGCATACCCACTGCACACAGTTTTTACATGGGTCCTGGGGATCCACACAAAGCACTTTATCCACTGATAAACTGGATCTCCCCATCTTCCCAGCTTGAAGCTCTAGAAACCCAAATCCTTTATTCTCAGAGAGTTCTCCTGGACTATAGATGATTATGTGTGTGCTTGGGGAATATGGTGGGCTATGTCATTTCCTGGATACCTGACTTCTAGATCTAATCTACAAAGGACAGGAAACAATTCAATTGGCAGGAGAGCTTGGCGGCTAGGCTGGGTTTTGGCTTAGATGCCTGGTAAACAGACTCCCAACAGAAACAAACACCATACTTACCGCCAGCTCTTCTGTTCTATCTAGGAACCTGGGAAAGCAGAAGGAAGCAAGAGAGTTAATGTACTGAGGAGCAGCATTTCCAACAAGCTCTAGAAGAAACACAGTTCCACTCATCGTCTCTATATAATGAGATACCCTAATCTTACAATTCTTCCACCTCTACCCCTTCAAAACATTTGGTGACTTAGGGATCTACTTTTCTCTATGTCCTAACTAAATGAAACACGCAGGGCAGGGCACTAAGAGCTTAAACAGACTGCCCTAGCCCATGTTTCTTTACTCAAAATCAAAACACTGTTTTCTGTCAAAACAATCTTGAGAACAGACATTCCACACAATTCTTTATTTCGTTCATGTATAGAGTCTAATGTAGTTGGTCTGTTTCCTCCTTATTCTGAATAGACCATAATTAACAACACCGCCTTGATACAGAAGTGATGCTAGCTAGACAAGACTTCCTTGACTGGAAAGGAAAGCCAGAGACAGCAAACAGCCTGCCTCTGTGAGCACATCTTCTTTGGTAAATTCCTTCTGACCTAACCGGGTAAACTGCTTTCCCACATCAGTCTTTGGGAGAGCTCATCACTGTTCTGGCCACAGGGTAAATGAATTACTCTGGGCCACAAAACCTAAGGAAAGGATAAAACACGCTTACAGTTTAATCCAAGAACAAGAACTCATCCCCACCGAGGGGAACGAGAGAAGGAAAAGACCGCAGAAGGCCACCACCAGACAGCCCACCTCTCACCTAGCCTCCTAAAGCTGCTGTGAGACTTCCATGGGGGATCCGGACTGAAAAATTATAGCCCCTTCCTTTCTACTGTACTTCTCACTGGCATCACTTGAACAAGAGGAGGGGACCTTTAATCGGTGTTTTATAAGAAAATGCTTAGCAAACAATTAATACAATAGATTAATGCTAGCCTACCCACTTCAGTCTTCATTACCCAGTGTGGTAGACATCACCACCTCCATTTTACAAGGAGAAAGCGCACTCTCAGAAGTCTAGTGACTTGCCCAAGACAACAGGCTACACCTGACAGCACACATGCAGTCCAGGTATGTTTGACGATGGGGCCTGATTCCTAACACCCTGCCATACTGCCAGCCTGGATGATGATGTAATACCCCAACACATCTCAAGATCTTGTTTTCTAGGTGTTTCTGGAACAGGATAGTGTCTTCACTTTCTTTGCACACCCCAGCCCCGAGTGCTCTGAAAATGCACCTAGTAAACCTCATAGACCAGCGGCCCAGCTCTTACCTGAAGAGATCCAAAAGCAGCTTTTGGTCCCCTATTTCTTTAAGGAAATGAATGAGATGTCTCAGGGCGACCTGGCGTACCTCCAGCTCTCGGAAGAGGATCTCTGCATGTAGGAAGAAGTTGGGTGGGGAAAGAAGTAAAGCTACCTGGCACTCAAGTCCGAGACTGGCTTCTCCACTCACGCACCCACAGCATCTCCTGAAAGCCCAGCAACAGCTAACAATGGTTTCTTCTGATCTCAACTCACCATCACCAACAGCCTCTGTGCTCTAGAGCTGTGGTTCTCACCCTTCCTCATGCTGCACCCTTGGATACAGCTCCTCATGGTGACCCCAACCATACAATTATTTCGTTGCTTCTTCCTAACTGTGATTTTGCTACTGTTATGAATCATAATGTAAATATCTGATATGCAGGATGTCTGATATGGTTGAGAACCACTGCTCTAGAGCAACACATAGCCACTCAGTCAGCCTTTGAGTTCTCCATAATACTAACAGCGGGTACTTCTCACTTCTTCAAGCACACAGCCCAAGTGTTCCCAACAGACAGAGGTAGCTAATACTGCCCCCACCCTAAAGGCTGCCCTCAGAGGTATGATGCTCTTAAGTCACAGGCCACCCCAGCTCTGAACCAGACCTGATCCTGGTGAATTCTGATATAAAAGCCACAGGTGTTGCTGAGTGGAGACTTCCTTCAAACCATGCTCACCTTTGCTTAGGGTCCTCTTCAGGAAGATCAGAACCTAGAGGAAAGGAGACAAAGACTGTGCATTCTTTCATACCCAAAGGCTGCCCTGACTACTTCATGTCTAGGAATGAGGCCAGCAACTTGTGAGGAATCATTGCTGTGGAATAATCCTTTTGTTCACTGCTGTGGGATGGTCTGTATGTCAAGTGTGTTGCTGATTGGTTAATAAATAAATCACTGATTGGCCAGTGGCTAGGCAGGAAGTATAGGCGGGACAAGGAGGAGAATAAAGCTGGGAAGTGGAAGGCTGAGTCAGAGAGACACTGCCAGCCGCCATGATGACAAACAGCATGTGAAGATGCCGGTAAGCCACGAGCCATGTGGCAAGGCATAGATTAATGGAAATGGATTAATTTAAGCCGTAAGAACAGTTAGCAAGAAGCCTGCCACCACCATACAGTTTGTAAGCAATATAAGTCTCTGTGTTTACTTGGTCAGGTTTGAGCAGCTGTGGGACTGGCAGGTGAGAGAGATTTGTCCTGACTGTGGGCCAGGCAGGAAAACTCTAGCAACAGTTCACTGTGAAGATGTGTCGCTGTTAATAAAGATCTGATTGACCAATAGCTAGGCAGGAAGAGGTTAAGGCAGGAGAGCCAAACTGAGAGGACTCTGGGAAGAAGGGAGGAGTCACAGGGTCGCCAGCCAAATGCAGAAGCAGGAGATGAACACACCATACTGAAAAAAGGTACTGCCATGTGGTAAGGCATAGATAAGAAATATGGGCTAATTTAAGATGTAAGAGCTAGTTAGTATGAAGCCCAAGTTATTGGCCGAGCATTTATAATTAATAATAAGTCTCTGTGTGGATATTTGGGAGCTGGCTGGAAGGACAGAGCAGGAGAGAGAAAGTCCACCAACAAATCACTGCAGGCAGAGCACGCCCTCTCTGTGAGACAGCAGGAAAGAACAGACATTTGGAACTGAGCCGTGTCCTAGGTGTCCACATGCCCATGCCCACTGTGTCCACACTGGCTGAGAGATACTCACTTCTTGTCTGTTGAGAAACTACTCTCACACAGTTCCGCTGCCATAATACCTTGCATAAGATAGAGCAGGCAGCCTTCTGTTTTCCAGTAACAATGAACAGTTAGTTCCACATAGAACGCATGTCCCACCGGCTGAGCCGGGAGCACAGCTGTCTTGAGACCGCTGTGCCTCAGAGAGAAAGCCAGGCTCTTGACATGCAACCCACTGCTAAGCCAGTGTTGACTGAATTTTCAGGAGCTACTAAACAACTGCTAGCAGAGCTCACACTTACTGCAGTGATGACGTTTCCATCATGCATGCTTACTGCTTCCTCTAGGAGCTGCAGCTTGTCCTGCAAGGAGCGGAACCGCTCTAGTGAGCAGACCTGCAGAGTGAGAACACAGAGAGTATGTAAGGGAGCCGCTGCCCACACTCCTTTGTCACTGAGAGTGAGAGAAGGGTGACAGGGACAGGAAGCATCCAGAGGGAACCTTATAGTCACACGCTGGTCTCCGTGCTGTGAGCCTGCAGGTCCCACCACACCCTACCTAGTGCAATGTGATGCCCTATAGGACAACAAAGCCTTCAAGTCTTGGCCAAGCCAACAGATGATCACTTACTTTGCCTTCATACAATAAAACTCACCCTAGGCAAGTGTATAGCTCAGCTTTGAAAGTGCCTACAACAGACATAGAACACTTCTATCACCCTTAAACCGCCCCTCCGTTCATGCTGGCATTAATGCCCTCCTGTTCCTAGCCCACCAAAACACTCTTCTGCTCTCAGCCACTGTAGCTTGGTCTTCCCTAGAATGTCACACAAGAAAGACTGTCACTACATGATCAACCGATTTTCAAAAAACATACTCCCAAATTTCAATAAGAAAAAGTCTTTTCAACAGCGCTAAGAAAGATTGGTATCTATATTAAAAAAGAAAAAAAATTAACCTCAACACTTATCCCATACCATGTATAAAAATTAACTCACAATGTACCACTCTCTTTCTTGTGGGATAAGAGCAAGTTTGAGAGAGGGCCTCCACTGTGCACCCAGGCTGGCTTCAAGCTCGCCATGCATCCCAGGGTGGCTTTACACTTGCCATTTTCCTGCCTCAGCCACCCAAGTGCTAGGACTACAGGTGTGCTATACTACACATGCTTCTATCATCCACAACTGCTTTCCCCCCTATGCTGGCAAAGCAAGTCCAAACCCCAGAGAACCAAAGACTCTGCAGCTGGCTGCTAACCTTAGTGGATTTGCTTTGCTCCTGAAAACCACTCCAGTTCAGAAACGGGAACTGGAGAAGCAGTCAGGAAATCCGTCCTGTGGAACATGCTACCCACCCTGCCCAAGACTCCTCAAGCACTCTCTCTGCAGCAGCCTTACCTTGCCCCGGCGGAGGCGTCGCACTGTGTCGCTGGGACTCCAGTCATTGCTATAATCCTGGGAATGAGCAACACATGAGCCATACATTATGGGCTCAGAATGACTAGTGTACCAGCTCTATGCCTCAAATTCAATCTTTGACCTATGGGAGAGATACTCTATGGGGAAGAAGTGATCAAGAGAAACCCTGTCTCGAAAAACCAAAAAAAAAAAAAAAAAAAAAAAACCATAAAACTGGAATGGTCCTGTTCAGAGTTTGGTCTTGGTTTGAGTTTCTATAGGAAGTACAGCAAAGGTAACACAGGCAGGAATAGGTAGCCTAAAGAGGGACATACCAATAGCAAAGCCCAGGACCCTCCGCCTACTGGTTCAGGGTTCCACACTATATGCAACCAGTCACATCTGACACCCCAATATTCAGTATCATTAGCCAACAGAAGGGGAGACATTCAACACATTGCCCCCTTTTGGTCTTAGAATATAGTTTCTTCCCTTTGAATCAATTTGCTTGTTTAGTATGCTTCGTGGGAACTGACCTCCACCATCCCAGACTACAGTGACAGTCACTTAGTTTCATGTCAAATTCCCAAAAGGCAGCAGCCAAGGCAAGGAAGCATGCTAGGCCTGTGTCAGAAAAACACAGACTTTGAGTGGAAGGTCTCTCCTTTCCTAGCTGTGGGAACCCAACTAAGGACTACTGTTACAAGACCAGTTTTTTCATCTCTAAGTGGAGGTTGAAATACATTCATGTGCCAATGCATATACAATGGCAGTCCAACAGATTAAGATGGAACTGAAAGTTTCCTGTTGTCCGGTAGTGTGTGTGTGTGTGTGTGTGTGTGTGTGTGTGTGTGTGTGTGTGTGAGATACAATCACGTGTACAAACACGAGCCCGTGCACACGTATGTGGAGGCTAAAAGAGGATATCCTGCTCTATCAGCTCTCCACATGTTCTCTTGAGACAGGGTCTCTCTCTCACTGAGCCCAGCAATCTTCTTGTCCGTGCCCCCTGCAGCACTGAGACTGTAGAAACATTCATCATGCCTGGCTTTTCATGTGGGCACTGAGGATACAAATACAGGTCGTCACGCTTGTGCACCAAGCACTCATTCCCACTGAACCATCTCTCCAGCCCCTTCCCTAGTACTGTACTATACCCCTTCTACATTTACAAACACTTGTCATTACACCCATGGGTACAGTAACCCACAACCGGGGTCACATCCTCAAGTAACAGGTGTAGAATGCAGGCTATAGCAGCTAGGTTTGTGTGAACACACCCTATGTTTACACAAAGATGAGACCGCCTGGCAACACATTTCTCAGAATGTATCCCTGTCATTCTGTGACACATGACTGTAACAGATGCTCAGAGTTGGAAAAATTAAGCAAGGTACTTTATACTGTGTAAGTGTCACACTAATATTAAGGTATAACTCAAGCGGGACCTGAATGCTCACAACTATTATCTCAACACTTGAAAGACTAAGGCAGGAGAATTACCGTAAGTTCCAGACCAGCATGGACTATCTGGTGACTGCCAGGCTCTAGCCTGGGCTACTGAGGGAGACCAGATTTCAGAAAAACAAAATGAAGGCTGGTGGCATGATTTTGCAGGGAGAGGCACTTGTTGCCAAACCTAATGACCCAGGGAGACAACCAACTCCCTTAAGTTGTCCTCTGACATCTGTACCTGGCATGTGGCCAACACACACACACACACACACACACACACACACACACACACACACACACTAAATAAATGTAATTTTAAAATCAAGTAAGTAATAGAGGGGGAAAGGAAGTGAAATTCTGTAACTCACCCTGTACTCCCCTTTAGGCCTCCCCAGCTCTGGAGCATAACTTTTGGCAGGTGTGTCTGAAAGAGCTGAGAAGGAACCAGAAGTCAGTTTAGAAGGCACTGTACATACAGCCTCTTTCTTTTCTTTCTCTCTTTCTCTCTTTCTTTCTTTCTTTCTTTCTTTCTTTCTTTCTTTCTTTCCTTCTTTCTTCCTTCCTTCCTTCCTTCCTTTCTTTTTTGGTTTCTTTCAAGACAAGACTTCTCTGTGTAATCTGGCTGTCCTTGAACTCACAGAGATCTGCCTACCTCTGCTTTCTGAGTGCTGGGATTAAAGATGTTTGCCACCACCACCCAGCTATGCAGCCTGTTTCTTATCCTTCTTTTCTCTCCTGCTTTCTTCCCACATGCTCTCCCTGTGTGTGTGTGTGTGTGTGTGTGTGTATAAGCACATATGCAGACGTGTGTATGCCATACCAGGAGTGTGGAGGTCAAGGACAACTCTGAGATCAGGGATCAAACTCAGGTCATCCAGCCATCTAGTGGTCTGAATAAGAATGGCCCCCATAGGATCATGTATTTGAATGCTTAGTCACCAGGGAGTGGCACTATTCGAAAGGATTAGAAGGATTAAGAGGTATAGCCTTGTTGGAGGAAGTGTGTCACTAGGGGAAGGCTTTGAAAGCCCATGCCAAACCCAGAGTCTCTCTCTCTGCCTATGGATCAGGATGTGGTTCTTAGATACTGCTCCAGCACAATGCATGCTGCCATGTTTCCTGCCATGATGATAATGGGCTATCCTCTGAAACTGTAAGCAATCCCAGTTAAATGCTTTCCTCTTACAATAGTTGCCTTCATCATGGCATCTTTTCACAGCAATAGAACAGTGACTAAGACACCAGCCTACATGTAAGTTCCTCTGCCCACTGTGCTGTCTACCCAATGAAACCTCTCTAAAAAACAAAACAAAACAAACAGGCCAGGTGGTGGTGGCGCAAGCCTTTAATCCTAGCACTTGGGAGGCAGAGGAAGGCGGATCTCTGTGAGTTCAAAGCCAGCCTGGGCTACAGAGTGAGCTCCAGAAAAGGCACCAAAGCTACACAGAGAAACCTTGTCTCGAAAAACCAAAACAAACCAAAACAAAAACACAACACAACCGTTTGTCTCCTGGGGACCTCCACAGCCAAAGGTAGAACACCTCTCTTTCCTGACTGTAGCCCCAGCAGTCAACCCCGGTAATGGGGCCTATGCGACTCCTCCCTCCTCCCTTGGCACCAGACACTTTCTCCAGGTTTAGAGGAAAGTTAACCCACTCATCCAATTACTACCTGTCCCCATGACTCTCCAGGCTGTACTTTAAATCAGCAATCAAGGGAAGGGGCCGATGCTTACCATCAGAAAGGGACTGGAAACTCCCAAGTCTCGTTCTGCCTGATAGAAAGAACACAGCAGGAAGATGTCAACGGTTCAGGTCAGACCACCCGAACCTGGCTGAAGACACAGGGTACATAGAGCCTTACTATCCAATATGGAGAAACAGCTTTTAAAAAGCTTTTATTCAGGGCTGGAGAGATGGCTCAGAGTTAAGAGCACTGGCTGCCCTTCCAGAGGACCAGGATTTGATTCCCAGCACCCACACATGGTGGCTCACAACCATGTGTAACTCCAGTTTGAAGGGATCCAACACCTTCTTCTAGCCTCTGTGGGCACCAGGGATACAAATGGTGCACAGACATACATGCAGGCAAAACACCCATAGACATTAAAAAAAAAGTCTTTTTCAACTTCAGAAATCTCATGTCCTAGTAAAACAAGGGTCAGAGAGAAATATTTTAAGTATGGTAAAATATACATACATAACATAAAATTTACCACTTTTTTTTCGGTTTTATAAAATGCAAAAATACAGAACACTTGAATTTGTGTGTCATCCTTGCGCAGGGGCCATGCTAATCTTCTCTATGTCATTCCAATTTTAGTGCATGTGCTGTTGAAGCGGGCACAAAGTTTACCACTTCCCTCATCTAGTGTAGAATTCAGTGGCATGAAGTACGTCCACGCTGTCCTACAATGACTACCACCATCCAACTCCAGAACTTTCACCATCCCGGAGACTCTGCCTGGAAGCAGTAACTCTCCACTCCCTCCAACCCAGCCCTGAGGAAACTGTCTCTCAACATGAGTGGGGTAATACAGTATTTGTTCTTTTATGGTTTACTGCACCCTGTAACTCCCTACGGTTCATCCCTATTATAACATATATCTTTCATTCCTACTTAAGTTAACAGTCCATTGCATCTGTATTCCATGTTGTGCTTATCCTTTTAGTCCAAAATGGACATACACAGTATTTAGATCTTTTTGGCTATTGGGAATGCTTCTTCAAATATTAGCATACAAACATCTGCTCAAGTGCCTGTATTCAATTCCTTTATTAATTACCTAGAAGTGATACTGGTTCACATGCTAATCCTTTGTTCAACTTTTTTAGAAACTGCCACACTAACTTCCACAGTGGCTGCACAATTATACATTCCCACCAGGGACACACAAAGGTTCCCTAGAGGATGGCATAAAAGGCAAGGAGGAATACTGATCTAGGCAGATTTCTTCAGTACCCGACACAGGGCTGTCAATTTCATTCATGTTTACAAACCCAGGCTAATACCTGGGAATTTCTCATTCCTCCCATTCCTAGTACTAAACTGCCTGCTCAAATGAGAATTCCGCAGTCAATGAAAACATCAGCCCGAGGCTTTTCCTGATGAAAGCAAAGGACAGCCCTGTCCCTCCCCACCACTCTTTACCTTTAAAGAAGCTGCTCAGGGAGTAGGTAGAAGTAGGTTTGGGCAGTTGTGTGTAGAAACTGTTCCGGCCCTTTAGCTGTTCCCGTCCTTCAGGGGCGGACCCGCTGTTCCCAGCAGTCTCTTTGATGGACCACGAGATACCTGCAGGATGGTAAGAGCTAAGTAAGCCTCATCTAGATCGGTCCTTGACACCCAACACTCAACGAATGTAAGCCTGTCCAAGAGGCCCTGGTGCCCTGGCCAGCAGGAGGCCTGGAAAGATTATAATTAGTCGGCTAATCATTAGCACAATTGAGAGAGGGAGGAGCAAACGGAGGGAGATCCAAACGGCCTTCGGATATATGGAGAGATGTTCTGCCTCTCATTTCTTGAACAATCATTAAAGTAGCTAATTTAACAGATCAGGTGTGTGTTAGGTTGTTTTTTTTCCTAGTTCACTCTTTTTTGTTGTTGTTGTTGTTGCCCTGACTGTCCTGGAACTCGCTGTGTAGACCAGGCTGCCCTCAAACTCCAGATATTCATTTACCTCTACCTTTACCTCCCAAGTGCTAGGATCCAAGGCATGTACCACATGCCCAGCCAATTCCTTTTTTTTTTTTTTTTAAAGTTTTTCGAGACAGGGTTTCTCTGTGTAGTTTTGGTGCCTGTCCTGGATCTCGCTCTGTAGACCAGACTGGCCTTGAACTTACAGAGATCCACTGCCTCTGCCTCCCGAGTGCAGGATTAAAGGCGTGTGCCACCACCGCCCGGCTATGCCAATTCCTTTCTTTTTTTTTAAATCACACTATACTACCTAAACAGAGTCTATGTATACCTATACAGAGTGTATGAAGAAATTAAGTGGTATTATATAATTAAAACTTGTTGGCTAAGGACAGCTCATTTATTTAAGTCAACAACTCCCAAATATGACCACATACGGCCTGGGAATCTGCAATGTTAACAGGCACCCCATGAGTCTGAAACAACCATCCAAGCATTCACTCCAGGACAGCAGATCCAGAAAGCCACGGAGGCACTACTGTTGTGTTTCTCCATGTGGCTCTGGCTGCTGCTAACTTGCAGGCTGCACCATTTGAGAAGAGCAGCGCTATTTCGGACCAGCGCTGAGGAGACAGAGCGGTACAGCCTTCACTACTGACAAGAACCCCTCGTAGGGCTTCTTCAGCTTACTTCCCACAGGTTCTCCAGTCCAGCTGACTCGCTCCAGGTCATCGTCATCGTCGTCATCCACGAAGTCTCGAAGGCTATTCACTGCCCGTTTGGATTCTTTTAACTGCAGAGGGACATAAAGCAGAGTCGTCCGGCACTTCTCACTTCCCTCCTGTCTCACTGAAAACCAAGAAGGCTGAGCAGCTGGGACTCAGTGATTGCCAAGAACTATCTGTAGCTATTGTACCTGTAGTCCAAATCCCACCTAGACACCATTGCAGTCGGTGGAAGACTCAAAGTCACTTTTGAATTCTAATCATATTCTATAACTTGTCTGCAAATCTGAGTGAATATTACTCACTTCTCCAAAAAATGACTATTCCCAGACAGGTCATTTTTCAAAAACAAGTTATCAAGGAGCAGTGGTGTGCGCCTCTGGTTCCAACTTCCAGGAAGACAAAAGCAGGAAGGTGGCTTGAGCCCAAGAATTCGTGATCAGTCAGAGAAACACACAAGATTCCATCACCAAAAATAACAATGATAGAAACTGGGTGTGGTGGTGCATGCCTATAATCCCAGCACTCATGAGATGGAGGCAGCTATAATAAAAGAAAAAAAAATTAGTTAAAAAAAAACTGGGTATGGTGGATTCAGCAGCACACCTTTAATCCCAGCACTCGAGAGACAGAGGCTGGCAGGTCTCTGTGAATGAGGCCAGCTAGGGTTATATGGTGAGACCCTGTGAAAGAAAGATGGAGTGAAAAAGAGGAGAGAAAATGAAAAGAAACAGGAACCTATAAGATGGCTCAAAAGTAAGGACATGTGCCACCAAGCCTGAGGATCTGAGTTTAATTCTCAGGACCCACATGGTGGAAGAAGGGAACTGACTCCTACACGCTGTCCTCTGGCCTCCACACGCAAACAGTGACTCATGTGCTCCTCACACATGAATACACGTAATAAAAATTCTTTAGAAATGAAAAAGGAGAGGGTGATGGTGGCAACGCACGCCTTTAGTCCCAACACTAGGGAGGCAGAGGCAGGCGGATCTCTGTGAGTTCAAGGGCAGCCTGGTCTACAGAGTGAGTTCCAGGACGGCCAGCACTATTACACAGAGAAACCCTGTCTCGAAAAGAACCAAAAAGAAAAGAAGTGAAAAAGGAGACAGAGGCCAGAAGATCAGAAGTTCAAGGTTTTCACCAACTATATCACTTGAATAAACAATCTGTGGTTATAAGGTAATAGTAAGAAGGATAAAGTTAGCTTTTATAATCTTTCTGGCTCTTTTTTAAAGGCTTCTCTTCATGAAGGCTGCCATAGTTTGTATCTGTTTCTAATTTTAATTTAGTGTGTGTGCATGCATGTATCATGTGCATGTATAGGTGTGCCCATTCCACGTCACAAGAAAGACAGATGGTGCTGGCTAGTTTTATGTCCCTCAATTGAGAAAATGACCCCACTAGACTCGTCTGTGGGCAGTGCCACTCCTGGGCTGGAGGTCCTGGGTGCTACAAGAGAGCAGGGTAAGCAAGCCAGTAAGCAGCACTCCTCTGCTCCAGTTCCTGCCTCCAGGTTCCTGCCCTGACTTCCCTCGGTGACAGAGTGTGACCAGAGAGTTCTAAGTTGAAATCAGCCACTGCCACCCCAAGTTCCTTTTGGTCATCGTATTTGTCACAGCAACAGAAACCTAACTAAGCAAGACAACTGTAAGGAGTCGGTTCTGGAGACTAAACTCAGGTCACCATATTTACAGCAAGCACCTTTACCAGCTGAGCCATCCCACAGGCCACTGTATAGTTTTGATTTTGAAGGTCCCCCAAAGGCCTGTACGGTAAAAGTTTGGACTTCAGGGCAGTCCTATGAGGAGGCAGTAGAGCCTGAGAAGTGGAGCCCAGTAGGAGATCCTTAGGCCACTGAAAGGTGTTCTCAAAGGGGATTATGGGACCCCATGCTGTCCTTTTTCTCTCCACTTTCTGGCTATGAGGTAAGTAGTTTGTTCTATTATGTGACTGCACCACAATGTGCTGCCTATCCCAGGTCCAAAGCACAGAGCAACCAATCATAATCTAGAACCCTAAAAACTGAGCCAGAATAAGGCTTTTCTCTGGATCAGTTGGTTATCTTGGGCCTTTCATGTAAGGGTAGAAAGCTGACTAACATACAGGCTTTTCTGAAGATTATGAGCCATAACATTCTGAGCCTACTGAAGATGAGAGGAAATTTCCGAGAGGCATTCAAGAGTAAACTATGATTCTTAGCACTGTGGACACCTACCTGTGAGAGCTCATCATCTTCATCATCAAAAGTGAAAGCCTTGAACTTGGAGCTGTTCCAATATTCCTCCTCATCACCCTTTGTCCGGTTCATCTGGCGGGAAAGGAAGACAGGTCCAGGTTCCTTTTGGAGCTCTCTAAAAAAGTGTTACACTACTAACTGCTCCCAGAAATAAGGGATGTAGAAAAGAATCTGGTAAAGTACCTGCCATAGAAGTTAGACTCATCAGATGACGTTAGAAACTCCGATTAGACACAAACATTCATTCCCAGAACCCCTATTGTGTTCAAATACTCTCAGGTGTTGTAAGAACTATAAAAAGTGCAAGACACAGTCTTCCTCCCGAAGGATCATGTTAGAGCAAGGGTACCCAAACCAATGGGATGTTGTAAGAGACGCAAATGCTCTTAAGGACTCATCATAAGTTTGCGGAACATACAAAGATCAGCCAAAGCTCACCCCGAACAGAAAGAGTGACTTCATGTATTAACCTGAGACACTCGTCTAAGCTCTGGGAACTCTAGAGTTGACCACAGTCAACAAATGTCGCTCTCTCTCCCCGTATGCTCTTTAAGTAACTACCATAAATGAAGGGAAACAACTGAAAGAATCAGAATTATCTTGCCTGTATCATCAACTCACGATTATTTTATTAATCACTTGGCCAATTATACGGTCAATTTTTGGGATCATGCATGACCAAGGAAAGAAAATGTATAAGATGAGCCAAGAGATTCCAAACTCTTCTCATAACTGTTCCAGGTATTGTTCTGCAAAAACAAGTTTTTCGAACTAACCTGGGTAAGAGCGGAAACTGCAGTTTAACCTAATAACTAAGCATGGCTACAGGGTTCAGAGTCCAAAGGGAAATGATTTCCAAGCCTTGGAGAAATGCTATCTTGCCTGACTCGCTTACAGTGAAAAATAAATAATATTCCAAAAACCTAACAAAATGCCTAGCAGAACATAAACACTTAACCTTACAACCTTTTCGGCATTCAACACCTTACTGACATGTAAAATATAATGCATATATATTATATATATTATATATTATTTATAATGCTTATAAGGCATAGCAGGTAGCCTGTCTAACAAGAATGAGGACTAAATTAGAAAATACATGCAAAGTGCTTACTGCCTGGCAGAAAGCTAATGTGTCCATCATTAGCTCTTCTTCCTTAATCTTAAATGGCACCTTAGGTAAAACTGGAGAATTTTTTTTGATGTTTGCTTTTCGAGACAGGGTTTCTCTGTGTAGCCCTGGCTGTCCTAGAACTTGCTCACTATGTAGACCAGGCTGGCCTCGAACTCAGACATCTGCCTGCCTCTGGCTCCCTAGTCCTGGGATTAAAGGTGTATGGCATCACTGACTGCCCAGCTAAAACTAGAGAAATTCGTTTATTTTTTTGCACTGGTGGGAATTGAACTTTGGGCCTCACACATTTTAGTCAAGCACTCTACCACAGAACTAAATTCCCAGCCTCCAAAAAGGGGGTAAAAAACACTTAAAAAGCAATTCTAAAAGTTAAAAGAAATTCTAAACCAGGCCATAAATATTGAAGATGTGTATAGAACAAATACATGTCTCTAGAATGTGTGCAATTTCATAAATAACTCTGTCATTCACTTGGCCTTAGAGCAATCCTAAAAAGTAGGCCTGGGAGATTCCCACTGACCAGACCTAATCACTCTGAGTCCAAACAACAATCCAGGTTTTTCTGGCCCCTAGACTATTTCTACACTGTCTTTCATGACCCTTCTACCTTTTTTTTTTTTTTTTTTTCACTTTTGGGAAAAGTACGGCAGATCTTTACAGTATACGAATAAGCACAGAATGTGCCTAACAAAACATATATTCCACGAGAGAATTTCTAGAACCTTTAACCAGACTATGGCAATGGATACCTTGTATCAATTTGTACTTCCAGCGGCAAAAGACACTATGATTTACTTGGCAAGCAAAGTGATCACATTTAATAACTCTAAGAAGGCATAAAGCAATCCCGTACAATGTTCAGAGTGACTAGAAAGGGTGTTTGAAGGTGGTTTAAAATGTTTCCGAGGTTTGATCTTATCATCACCTTGTACTTGAGAGCCCACAAGGGTAGGGCGACAGATAAGAAAGGTAAACAGAAATATGACACATGGAAAACAGGACCCGTTAAAAAAACAAAAACAAAACCCCACAACCAAGGCGCTCCTTGTCTCGGGGCACTGTAGAAACCAGCTACTAGAAGCGCGGCTGGGTTCTTAAGGCAATGTTTCTAGGCTACAAGAAGAACGTCCAGGAAGTCACACGTTCACGGCAAACACCAGAGCCTGGAAAGCCCTTGGGAGAGGACATGCTCGTTCACAACCAAATGCTGCGTTCTCAACTAGCTGCTGATGCTCACTGGAAACTCCAGCTCCGAGCACACTGACTCCCAAGAATGGTCCTGACCAGAAGAATCAGGTCAGGAGTGAGAATGCAGGGACGATGCCTCAAAGACAGGGAAAGGAATAAGGATGCGGAAAGGGTGGGTTCAACTAGACACGCGGCCCAGACAGGGGCTTGGGACACCCTCACCTCTTCCACACCGAGCCCTCCCTCTCAGGACAGCGCCAGGCTCAGCCACCGGACCAGCCTTTCTAAACAGGCTGTGCGGCATAGAGAAGGGGCCGAAGGGGACAGTCGCGAGAGGGGCTGAAGAAGGTGAAAGGAATAGCCGCAAAGCATCCTGGAAGTTGCAGTTCCGTGGCCGCTGTCATCTTTGCGCTCTCCCGATGGGCCGCGGGGCTTCTGGACTACCGTTCCCAGAAACGCTTGCGCACCGTGCCAGGTCATTTCCTTTACTTTCAGCGTGACCTTCCGCAGTTATCGGAAGGATCGTTTAACAAGACTACAACTCCCATCAGGCTCAGCAGGATCGTTTTAGGCCCCAAGGAAACAATGAGACGACTATCTTGTGTCCCTCCCGGTGAGGATTGGTAGTTTGAGGGCTTAGACTTCAGAGACCTTTTCAGATAAAACAGAGAGTTTTGAAGGAACTCCAGAAGTTACAGAACCTACGGTTCGGCGAGCCGGAACGGAAGTACCCGGTAGGAGTGAGGAGGAGCCGGAAGTTAAGGCGGGGAGGGGGTGGGGGTGGAGGGAAAAGCAAGCCAGGAGGTGCTGCTGCCGCTTCTAGTAGTTTCCAGGCGCTGCCGGGCGGCTGGGACCGAGCGGTCCTGAGGCTGTGGCTGCGGCTGCTTGGGAGCTGGTAGCGGTGCGATAAGTGAGCTGATGGCCAAGTGGGGTGAGGGAGACCCACGCTGGATCGTGGAGGAGCGGGCGGACGCCACCAACGTCAACAACTGGCACTGGTAAGGGCCAGCAAAGACAGGCCGCAGGAGCACTGCTTCCAGGCTAGGGTTTGGGGGTGCCTGGGACCTTGGCGTGTGCAGATCTGGGGCCCAAACAGCCCTGTCCTGGGGTTGGGCGGCGGGTCCCTCCTGTAGCCGGGGTCCTCTCCATCCCTCGCCACCCTCGCGGTGCGGTGTGGGCGAGGGCGAGGGGGTTCGACATAGACCGCAGAGTCCCAGAGGAGGAATCGCAGAGCGAACAGAACAGAGCGCCCTAGTTGCTGCATCCAGGCTGGAGCCCGGAGATACTTCCTACACGTGGCCGCAGGCGTCCTTGAGATCCAGACCCCTGCCGATCGTGTGGGGAGACAGCTGGGGAGGTCTCGGAGCCCCAGGCGCGGTGGTTACTGTTGTGTGGGTTACGGTGAAAGTAAAAGTCATAGGGGACTGCCGCCTCCGTCCAGCGGGAGACGCTTTGGGACGTGATCTGCAGGGCGCTTGGAGCTTCGGGATGCTGAACGCGGTGCATGCAGCCTCTCACCCGGAACTGTTAAGTTCTGTTGTAACTCCAGGTTGCCGGGCAGTCAGGATTTTACAGCCTAGCTGTTCTTAGAAGCTTCTTTATCTTTATGAAATCTCGTAGAAGCAATGTTGTTTGGAGCGCAACTGAACTTTACTCAAAACTATTTTTTTTTGTTTTACTCAGTTGCTGCTGTTTTTTGCTTACATCGCTTTAATAGACGGGCAAAGAATTGATTTTCCGCTCTTTTTTTTTTTTTTTTTTTTTCTGACCCTGTCCCCTCTTACACAGTGGACTTTGTGACACTGTTTGGAGGACATAGAATGTTTAGGGCATTTAAAGCAGTCTGAATAAGACGGGTCAGAACACTGCTAATGAGGCTGGCATTGTTGGGGTTTTTTTTTTTTTATTTACTGGGGCTCTTAGTGAAATGCTTGCTCTCCTGGCTTCAGCAGTGTGGTCACAGCTTTCCTCTTGGCCAGATGGGGGCGCCATGTTAATAGTCAAGGATCCTCTGACTGAGACTGGAGAGAACAACTTACTTAGCACTGGTTTGTTACAGCATCTGCCATTGTCCACAGCTCACCACCCTTTGGCTTCCCCAGATGGCCTGCGTGTGGACTCGCTGGGGTAGAATTTAGAGGGTTCGTTGGTATTGGTCTTTTCTGCTTCCTTTAACCTTGCACTTCCTTGCGGCATGAAAAGTGTGTTGTCGTCGTGGTCCCCACCCCCGTGAAGGCTACCCGTCTCTGCTTCTGTTTTGCAGGACAGAAAGGGATGCTTCCAACTGGTCCACAGAGAAGCTGAAAACTCTGTTCCTGGCCGTTCGAGTAGAGAATGAGGAGGGCAAGTGTGAGGTGACAGAGGTGAACAAGCTTGACGGAGAGGCTTCCATTAACAACCGGAAAGGCAAACTTATCTTCTTCTATGAGTGGACCATCAAACTCAACTGGACAGGTAAGGGCCAGCCAGGCTGTCAGAGACGAGGTTAGCTCGGTTTCTGTCGCTCTTCCACTTGCTGGAGAGGAGGTTCTGAGCAGTGACAAATCTCGAAGGGAGGAGACAGTGCTGCTTGGGAGAAAAGCAGTTTTGGGGTGCTGCTGGGGGACACCAAATGTGTTTAGTTGCTCTCAGAGTTTCATCGGTTCCCACCAGTGAAGTGACGGGGCACTGGATCTTTGGACCTTGTTCTGTGTTAGGATTCATAAGGTGATAGAGTCTCAGGCTAGTTTATTTTATATGTGTCTTATGAATGATTTAAGAGGGAGGGGGTTTTCGTTTGTTCTCTTTTAACTTCAGTCACTTTCTAACTCCAGTTTGAATCTTACCATGTTAGACCACTGTACTATTGTAGCTGATAAGTATTTGGATGTAGAGTCAGTTTTGTCATAATTAATGTGTGTTCCTAAAAATCAGTGCACTATGCAACAGTCATGCAGTAAGAAGCCACAAGGTTTATAGAGAGGATAGAATTGGGAATACGGTACCTGATGGGCGGTGGTGGTGCACTCCTTTAATCCCAGCACTCAGGAGGCAGAGGCAGGCGGACCTCTGTGAGTTCGAGGCCAGCCTGGTCTACAGAGCGAGTTCCAGGCCAGCCAGGGCTACACAGAGAAACCCTGTCTGGAGAAAAAAGAAATAGAGTAACCATCCGATGTGGTGATATGTGCCTGTAGTCCCACCAATTGGGAGGCTGAGGTAGGAAAATGGCTGTGAGTTCTGAAGGGAAAGGGAAAGAAACATACCTTCAAAAAAACATCATCGGGCTGGAGAGATGGCTCAGTGGTTAAGAGCACTGACTGCTCTTCCAGAGGTCCTGAGTTCAATTCCCAGCAACCACATGGTGGCTCACAACCACCTGCAATTAGATCTGGTGCCCTCTTCTGGCCTGCAAAGACACATGCAGGCAGAACACTGTATACATAATAAATAAAATTTAAAAAAAAAAAAAAAAAAAAAAAAAAACAAAAACAAAAAAAAAACATCATCAGTGACACGATTTTAAAATGAAGAAGTTGGAGTGGAGAGACTGGAGTTTGGTTCCCAGCACCCACATCCTGCAATTCACAGTCATCTAGAACTCCAACTTCAGAGGGATCTGGTGCCTCTGGCCTCTGAGGGCCCTTGCATACAGGTGTGCTTATACGTGCACGCATACACACACACACACACACACACACACACACACACACACACACTTAAACTATAGAAACTAAGAATTGATAGTAGAGTTTTATTCATGTGATGAGTATGAAGTACATGTATACTGTAATCGGGATGGTTTTTCTTTGATTGAAATTTCATTGTGTTCGTGGGCATCACAGGGATTGCAGCTTGAAGGCTCTTGTGAGATCCTGGAAGGGAGGTCTTCTGAGGCAGAAGGATCATCACACCAATGGCACGTTACCTGACAGATGTTTTGAGATATGAACTTTCATTTATTTCTGTGCATCTCTTCACCTGGTTATAGTTTTCTCTGTTCACTTCTTATTTCTCAATGATGAACTCACATAGAAGCAAATATGAAATAGCTATGAACAAATTGTTCCCTAACATATCAGTCATATTGGGTAAATGCTTGTTTTCAGAACAGCTGTTCAAACTGAATTGATGCTCCTGGCTACCCAGACAGGCTCTGGGAGAACTGAGCTACTACCTGATTTGTGTAGCTCTGGGGGCCATGCTGTAATGCCCTGTTAGATCTTTCCATGGGGTGAGACATCGGGGTGCTGATGGTTGCTTCTGGCATTTGGCACTCTCTAAGGATAGAGGGGCAGCTTAGAATGGGGGTTAAAAGAAGCTGTAAGTGGACAGTGTTCCTGGCAGGGCCTTCCTTCCCTGCAGAGGAGGCGGCTAATGGAATTGCATTGCTTTTGACAGGTACCTCTAAGTCAGGAGTGCAATACAAAGGACACGTGGAAATCCCCAATTTGTCTGATGAGAACAGTGTGGATGAAGTGGAGGTTTGTGTTTCCTCACTCCTTATCTGAGTCCTCCCTGTCTGAGTAGTCACAGATGAGAAAAGCGGTCATCCCCCACCGTTCATAGTCAAAGCTTAGGCTAACCATTCCAAAGCCCAATCTGAGATGAGTCTAAGGCTATGTGGTGCCTTTGGAAACAGTGTCTGCTTTGGCCAGGGAAATGGGTTGTAACATTAGCCATCTCTGCCCTGGCAGAGAGGAGTTGAGAAGGGATATTGTTGGGGATTGGACAAATGTGGCAGCTCCACACCTTTCCTTTGGAAATGTCAGCGGTTTCTTGATTGCTCCTTAAATCATTTTATCACCTGCTTTTGATCTCCCACTCAGATTAGTGTGAGCCTTGCCAAAGACGAGCCTGACACAAATCTCGTGGCCTTAATGAAGGAAGAAGGGGTGAAACTTCTAAGAGAAGCAGTGGGGATTTACATCAGCACCCTCAAAACAGGTATCCTTTTAGAACTCTGCCTGAGGAGGCTGTCTTCCACTGCCAGACCTTGACTGAGGGCCTGGACTGCCCTTCCCCTGGCAGATGGGTAATGATGGGGGGTGAAGTTGATCTAAAAGCTCCGAGTTAGAGGAAGATCCTGAGCTGTGTTGTCTAATGGAGTTGGCTGTCCGGCTAACCCAAGTGAGATGTGCTGGGAGTGTGAAATACACAGTGGATTTTGAGACAGTGCCAACAAAAAAGTGTAAAATATCTCAGTTTAAAGATTGATAGCCATTGAGCTGGACGGTGGTGGCGCACGCCTTTAGTCCCAGCACTAGGGAGGCAGAGGCAGGCGGATCTCTGTGAGTTCGAGGCCAGCCTGGACTGCAGAGTGAGTTCCAGGATAGGCTCCAAAGCTACACAGAGAAACCCTGTGCCGAAAAACCAAAAAAAGAAAAAAAAAAAGATTGATAGCCATTGAAACGATAGTTATGTTAGAGTAACGTTAGCTAGTATGATTAGGTTAAATATACTAGTAAAACTTTACCTTGAACATTAACTTTCATGTTACTACTGGAAATCTTAAATTATGTGTAAGACACTCGTTTCCATCAGCAGCTCCGATCTAAAGTAATCCTGGACTGTTGCTGGTCCTCCTCCAGGAAGTTGACATGGTTAGAAGCAGAGGGGTTAGCCCAGATGTCCTGGGGGACTCCACCTCTGCCACATCCTTCTGATCTTGGTGTTGGAGTTTATATTATGACCAGCCTTGAAATTGATCATTTTTAGTGAGAACCGAGACTCCAGTGTTGTGACTCGTGAATCTCTTGTATAGTAGAGACTAAAGACGTTGTAGTGTTTCCATTGTCATCAGGGGTTTAAGCTTTTTAAGATAATGCTACTGTGTTCTGTACACTGAGATAATCTGTTGGGCATAAACTAAAGGGAGAGAGAGAGAATGCAGGCTTTTCCTTAATTCTGGTTATGACAGCTGTTTGTCTCATGTCCTGTGTCAGCTAAGCAATTAATGAGGAGTTTGTCTTTGCAGAGTTCACTCAGGGCATGATCTTGCCCACAGTGAATGGAGAGTCCGTAGACCCGGTGGGTCAGCCAGCACCAAAAACTGAGGTGTGCAAGGTAAGCAGTGTTCCCAGGTGATGCAGTACGCACGCCTTCTGCAGAGGGAGAGGAGTGACCGCCGCCATGTGCCACATCAGCTTTTCTGTGTCCCCGACTCCAAAGCCAGAGCAGCCCGTGTGTGTGCTTTCTTAGAGAGACTGCAATATATAGTTTGCTCTCAGTGTCGTAACCTGGTACAGTTTTATTTTTACATGTTTATTTTTATTTCTGAACTTGTCTGTATGTTCACCAAGTGCCCTTGAAGGCCTTTCAGAGAGGGGTGTCAGATCTCCTTCAACTGCGATTGCAGGCAGTTGTGAGCCACCTAGTGGACGTGCTGGGAATGAACTCTGCGACCTTTGCAGAACAGGCAGTGTTCTTAACCACTGAGCCATCCCTCCAGTCTCCTAACCTGTTCTTTATTGGTTGATAGTGGACCCCTGGAGCAGAGAGAAGCCATCAGGGACAGTGAAATGTGGCTTGTGATTGAACGTAGCACCAGTCAGCTGCTCTTAGCGTCATTTCTAACTGGGGAGTTGGCATTTCGTACTTGGATGTTGAGGATCTCGTCCCAGGGTTAGGCTGCTACCTTCATCCACAGGAAACTCATTCATCTCACTCTGCCTGTGGAGCAAGTGCATGTTTTATCTAGAGCAGATCCTGGGGGTCCCGACTCAGCTCCTGGTTTAGAGCCCTGCATCCTTTTGTCAACAAGCACAGTGAAGAACACTCCAGAAAGAGCTGCATCCAGCCTGCTTGCTTTTTCTGCTTCCTTTTCTTGTCTTTGTCTCTCTGTCCTTTACTTCCCTCTTCCTTCCTTTCCTCTCTTGTCCTGGGGTGAATCCCAGGGCCTTGCGGATGTGGAGCATCTCAGGCTGCTGAGCTGTGCCCTCAGCTCCCCTGTCCAGTTATTTCAGGATGGTTCTGTTGGAGAGTTACACCGAGCTCTGAAATGCCTAAGATTGACTTGTCCTTTGTCTGATGGGTTTTGTGATAAGTACAAGAGGTCTTGTACTTCCTAGGGGCTGGGGAGATGGCTCTCAGGGAATCCAGTGATCTATGCAGGTACCACATGTGGCATACATTCACACACACGTACACTCTTTGTAAAGATCCTAGAGTGGAAGTCTTCAGTAAGGGTGTTTCTGGAAGAGTTCTCCTGTGACGGAAACATGTACATGCACAAATTCCCTTTAACCCCTTGGACTAATTAGCTTTGGGGGCGCAGGCTTCTGGGCGAGCGAACGGGTTGTCCCTGCAGCTCTGTTGACTGAGATCTCACCAGCTCTGAAGTCACCCCTTTTCACCCCCTTCATAGGCGAAGGCTGCTCCTTCAAAAAGCCAGGCCAGACCTGTTGGTGTCAAAATCCCCACTTGTAAGATCACCCTTAGAGAGACCTTCCTGACCTCACCAGAGGAGCTCTATAGAGTGTTCACCACCCAGGAGGTAAGTGAGCGTGCCATCGCCCCAGGGCCCTAGCGTGCAGGGCTCTGCTGCTAAGTGGACTGGGAAGGCCTCTCACACCAGCAGGGGTGGAGGGCATCTTCACACACACTCACATTTTTCTCTGTCTGTACTAGTTGGGGGGCATGTCAGCAGGAGCCACTGCATTCTGTTAGAAGAGTGAATGGGGTGGGGTGGGGTGGCTCAGTGATACAGCACTTGTGTACTGGAAGGGAGGAAAGCAAGGAAAGAAAAAGTATGTGCCTGAAGTAATAGCATCATGGATTCAGAATTCCTGAGGTCAAGCCTGGTCTGTAGAGGACCAGAACAGAGGGAGACCAGAACGTCCTCCCGGGCAGAGTGAAATCTGCAGGGAAGAGTTGAGGAACTGCCCTTGGCCGGAGTTCCATTGAGAGCCATGCATCTTGTCCCAATCCCTGCTTCCCTGCAGCTGGTCCAGGCCTTTACCCATGCTCCCGCGGCCTTAGAAGCAGACAAAGGTGGGAAGTTTCACATGGTCGATGGCAACGTCACTGGAGAGTTCACTGATCTGGTGAGTCAGTCCTACCTCTTCCAGCTTGTCACCTCCGCTCGGTTAGATTCATGTGTGTCTCCATTTTCTGGGCCAAACTTCAGGCCTCTGTGATACTTTCCAAACAGTGCTGTAGTTTGAGTTTTCTTGCAAGTGACACAGTCACACACACAAAGGCAGGTGGCTTGCCCGGCAGGGCTGGGTGCACTGTGGCCTCTAGACCGAGCTCCTGATTGTTCCAGGTCCCTGAGAAACACATTGCTATGAAGTGGAGGTTCAAGTCGTGGCCAGAGGGTGAGTAAGGCTTGCTGCTGCCGTCCCCAAACACTGCTCTCCCTGTTTAAACTCGTCCAGGAACTCTGGGTCTGAAAACCCCCTTCCCCTAGGGCACTTTGCTACCATCACCTTGACCTTCCTTGACAAGAACGGAGAGACAGAGCTGTGCATGGAAGGCCGGGGCATCCCTGCTCCTGAGGAAGAGCGGACGCGACAAGGCTGGCAGCGGTACTACTTCGAGGGCATCAAACAGACCTTTGGCTATGGCGCTCGCTTGTTTTAGGGCCAGCAGCAGGGGTTCCAGCCTGTTCGACACTTGAGTCCAGCCCGTTCATGAGGGGTTTGTGACTCACAGGATTGCACCGTCCCGACTGCTAACTTGGGGCCGGGGCCCCGCCCTTCCACATATACCTTGGGTTTGTGCATGTTTTCTGCTGGGTGGGATCTGAGGGTGATTCTCTTTTATGTGTACATACGCTAAATAAACAGATTTTAAAAGCATGCATTTCTTACCATCTGTGTTGACTGGGAGCCGAGTGTTCTGTTCCGTGAAGAGTTTGAATTTGAACAAATACATAAAGTTTGAAGCCTCTCCTATAATCCCAGTATTCAGGAGTGGGAAGCAGGAGGATTAGGAGTTCAAGGCTAACCTGGACCATATGAGACCCTATCAGTTGTGGGGCTGGAGAAATGGCTCAGTGGTTAAGAGCACTGGCTACTTTTGCAGAGAATGGGGGTTCAATTCCCAGCACCCACCACACAGCTCACCACCACCTGTCACTCCAGTTCTAAGGGGTTTGATGCCCTCTTCTGGCCTCCTGCATGTATGTGGTCTCCATAGACAAAATACAGGCAAGACACCCATACACACAGAATGAAAATTTGAAAAGCGCAAAGGGGGGCGGTTGATGACAGCAGGATTCTTTTTTTTTTTTTTTATGGTTTTTCGAGACAGGGTTTCTCTGTGTAACATTCCCAACTGTTCTGAAACTTGCTTTGTAGACCAGGCTGGACTCAAACTCACTGAGATCCATCTTTTTTTGTTGGGGGGTAGGGGGGAACAGCAGGACTCTTGAGCTAGTTTATTTTCACACTTCCTTCTTAGCACACGGGAGGGCTGGCACTCGAATAAACGGCACTAACGAAGTACAAGATGGTGGAGATGGGTCTTGGACTCTGACCCCTCCACAAAGAGGTGACCGCAGGTGCAGGTGGTGTACAGAGATGGAGATGACCAGTGGTGGCTTCATAGAGAGCTGCTGTGTCCCAGACCTCACAGTCTGCTTCCATTGACTGTCTAAGCTCCATAAAGCCCTGGGATACCCGGTCACCCATTTCATAAAACTTAATCCTTGAACTTCTTTTTCCTCTGCTTTGTTTCCTGTTTTGTTTTGTGTTGTTTTTAAGGCAGGATCTTGCTACATAACACAGGCTGGCCTTGAACTCGGCCTCCTGAACGCAGGAATTGCAGAAGCCTACTGCCACGTGATCCTTTTAATGCATGTTACATATTTGCCTCTGGCTTCTTAGGTTAAGAGCCCAAATCCAACAGCCAGTGCTGAACATGGCTGACATTTAGAACGCAGGCTATAACCTCAGAGCTGGTGCTAACCTTGGAGCTGCTGCCTGGCCCGAGTTGGTCCCCACAGAGAGTCGGATGCACCTCCTGTATGGTATTCTCCCTCCTGGAGTAGACAGTCCCAGGCCTCTTAGTATTCCACCCTGAAAAGGAGGAAGGAATCCACGTCCTTTTCGTGCTGAGCTCCAGGCCCAAATGCTGTGGGAGTCCTTTCCAGTGGGGTCCACATGGCAGGAAAAGTGAACTGAGCATCAATAACTCCTAGCCGAGCCTGCCCCAGCTTACCCCCACCCCAGCATGAATCAGCGCTCTGTTAAGACAGCTACTCATCTCCCATTTCATTAGTGCTGAGGCCTGCAAGCTAAGCCTACATGACTTGGCAGAATTTTATAGTTAAAACAAGATCAGTTCAGATCATTGTGACTTAAATTATTCAGATAAGCGCTAGACTAATGCATCTAATTTGGCATTCCATCCACCTGCAAGGGACATAGAAGACACTTGACAGAGACCTTGGACTCCACCTTAAATCAATGAGCCCTTTCTAATACAACACAAAAAACCAGAGCCACCTCTGTCTCTCTGTTTCAGAGTGCAGAAAAATGGGAAGGGATGACGCCACCTTCGTGTAACCGAATGCAGCAGTGTGCCTGTCGGGTGCCATGCTTCATATCCCCAGTCAGCTCCTGCTGTGTCACTAGTAACAGCCATTTGATCCCAAGATGCCCATGGTGAAAAAGAAAACCACCAACTTGTTTTGAATAGTGAATATTCCACTTCCCAGCCGACTAGGCCAATGTCCTAGTTTATACATGTCTATAAGTAACATGGGTTAACAGGTACCGTGTGAGACCATGCAAGGTATGGAGTGGGGCATGATAGTGTGAACCTATGATCGAAGCTCTCAGGAGGCAGAGGCCGAAGGATCACCACAATACCAGGGCCACACTGATCACACTGGTCCCAGACAGGTCTACGTAGAGAGTAAGTACCTAAGGTTAACCTGAGCTGGCTACAGAAGGGACCCTGTCTTTAAAAACTAACTAACTAAGGATGCACTTGGTAACACCTAGTGTCTGCTGACTTCTAGACTCACGACCAACCTCAGCTATTTTCCCTTAACTCAAAATGGATACTATGGGCTGGGTGGTGGTGGCACACGCCTTTTTTTTTTTTTTTTTTTTTTTTTTTTTGGTTTTTCGAGACAGGGTTTCTTTGTGTAGCTTTGCGCCTTTCCTGGAACTCACTTGGTAGTCCAGGCTGGCCTCGAACTCACAGAGATCCGCCTGGCTCTGCCTCCCGAGTGCTGGGATTAAAGGCGTGCGCCACCACCGCCCGGCCTGGCACACGCCTTTAATCCCAGCACTCGGGAGGCAGAGGCAGATGAACTCTGAGTTTGAGGTCAGCCTAGTCCACAGAGTGAGTTCCAGGACAGCCAGGGCTACTCACAGAAACCCTGTCTCAAAAACAAACAAACAAAACATACTATGACATACTGGTTTAGTTCAGATGGCCGTCCCCAGAACAACGGGTTTCCATACCTTAGGGTCACCTGGGAAAACCTGTTCAATACAGAATCTCAGACTTCACCTCTATAGAGATTTTTACTTTCTTTTCTTTTCTTTTTTTTTTTTTTTTTTTTTTGGTTTTTCGAGACAGGGTTTCTCTGTGTAGCTTTGTGCCTTTCCTGGAACTCACTTGGTAGCCCAGGCTGGCCTCAAACTCACAGAGATCCGCCTGGCTCTGCCTCCCGAGTGCTGGGATTAAAGGTGTGCGCCACCACCGCCCGGCGAGATTTTTACTTTCTAAGTGTCGATGCATGGCCCACACATTTGCATTTTCATGTCTTAGCTCACTCTAGTTGTCAGGGTTTTGCTTTTTAGAAGTACTTCAAACATGAAAAAAAAAATCTACCTGTAGGAGAGGAAGCAAGGGGCATATCCGATCTTTGGGAAGCTTTGAAGCATCCTACGTCTGTGCTGCCGGCTCTTTTCAACTTGACCTGTCCTGCCTAGCCTAGGGGCCTGCGTGAAGCAAAACAGAGAAGAGGAAACAAAACCAGCTTGGTGGCTGGGGCTCCACGGTGACAGTATTCACGGGGTTGGTATTCTTGCTGGGCATGCAGCTGGCCGAGTCAGAAAGGTGTGCGACGTGAGGCTGAGCTGAAGAGGAAGAGCCTTCTCTGATTTCAAGGCCTCCTGGGTCTGACACTAGCCACTCCTAAACTGTCCCTTTCATGGGTTCAGTGACACACACACAGACCCCGTCATTGGTGCTTGTCCCCCTGCACAGGTGTTCCGTAAGCCTGCAGCCACCTGCACAGGGTCTCTTTCTCCTTAGCACAGCTTGAATAAACACCTAATTCACAGCGGATCGGCGACTCCCCCTGCAAGCCTCCCTCCCGGGAACCTCTCTTTCCTTTCTTCAGGTTTCTCTCACCTGGGGCTTGACGTGGAAGCAATTTAGCGTGGCATTTAGAGTCCACTAGACAACCACTGGGCATTGATTAGATTTGGATGATATTTAAAGTGCCAAGATAAAAATTCTACTAGAAAGGAGCTGAATGGGCAGTGCCTATGGAGAGACGCTGGGATGTTTGGTTTTTTGTTTTGTTTTTTTAAAGTTTCTGCTAAAACATAATTAAAAGGAGCAGAAGGTGACAGACCATGCCTGTGGCCCCAGCTATACAGAAGCTGGAAGAGGCGGATCACTTGCACTCAGGCGGCCAGTCTGGACAAGCCAGAAAGACCCCAGTTGGACACAAACAAAACAGTCCTGTGCTCTGGATGTGTTACCGGGGCTTGAATCCAGGTTTTCATGCATGCTAGGCAGGTGCTCTACCACTGAGCTACATCCCCAGGATCTATTGTTTTGTTTTTTGGGGGGACCAAGTCTCGATAGGTAACCCAAGATGCTCTCCTGGCCACCAGTGTTTTCAGCTGTTCGGCTCTCCTGCTCCCCTTGAGCCTGCTCCCAGCATTTCCAAGCCTGTCAATCACACTTTCCTGCAGGACCATGGGCAGAGCGGGGAGGGGTCCTCTCAGCACAGACACATCCCGCCCGGCTGCCCCTTCAGGCTCTTAAATGACCAACGGTAATGTCTACCTTCTCAGTGGTGAACTTGTTCTTGGTCCCCAAGGGCAATTTTATTAGAACGTGAGGAACTAATATCTCTACCTCCTGAATCCATTCACGTTGGTAAGTTACTTTGATGTATAGACAGGGAGATAGTTTAAAATCCACAACCCAGCCGGGCGGTGGTGGCACACACCATTAATCCCAGCACTCGGGAGGCAGAGGCAGTGGATCGCTTGAGTTCGAGGCCTGCATGGTCTACGGAGTGAGTTGCAGGAGAGCCAGGGCTACACAGAGAAACCCTGTCTCAAAAACCAAACAAAGAAACAAACAAAAAAACCCAACCAAACAACAACAAAACCCCTCATAACCTTCCTGTCTCAGCCTCCCAAGGGCTAGGATTATAGGCACGCACTCAACTCCTTAGGGAACAGAGAAGAGGGAACCTGGCTCCCACCTGAAGACCTGAGACCCTCTGTTCCGACCCACTAATATTCTACTTGCACCGGAACATATTTAGATTGATGTTTGGACCCAGACAAAGATATACCCTGCCATAACTCTGCCTTTCCCCGAAATGTTAGGGATGACAGTGGGGTGTCTGATAAGGGTACAGGCTACGGGAAAGTACAGATGCACCTCTCATGTCAGGTTGGTCCCCTTCCAAGCTAATCTCTTGGAGAAAAGAGGTGCCACTTCCCTGCAGAGTAAATGCGGTTTACCTGTGCATCGCAGATTTGGAGTTCTGGGCCTGTGGGTCTAGCCAGCTGCTAGACAGGCTCAAAGGTGGCCTGTTCTGGGTGCGAGCAGGCATAACTAACGGCGAGAGTCTGGTCCCTGCATTCAGGAAGCCCCAAGGGCAGCTGCTTTAGGAAAAGGAGTTGGCTTGGTTATCGCAAGCCCAGCCAAGAGGAGTTTGACCTGGGCGATAAGCAAGGGCCTCCACACCCTCCCTTCTTCCAGACCCCAAATCCTTTCTCAAACAGTGTGTGAAAATAAAGTGCTTTACTGCCGAGGATCCTAGGACAGCTTCCGGACAGCTGTGGAAGGGGCTGGAACTCAAGTCCCCTGCCAAGTCCTTTTGGGGGGATTTGTGAATGGAGACAAAAATATTGGGGCTTCAAACATTTCAGCTCCAGAGAAGACAAAGAAGTGCGCGTTGGGGGCGGGGGGGGGGGGGATGAGAAGAGCCTGGGAAGAGGCACAGGTGTGTTGGGAGCCAAAGGGCACATCTCCGGACCCCAAGGCCAATTCCTGTGCTTCGGGTGGCGCCATGAGGGAGCTGTAGGTGGGCCGCTGCTGTGGGTACTGACACCACACATCGAACACTGGGACTGCTACGACAAGCACATGACACCCTCCCGAGCCCACCCCTAGTTCTGAGCCCACCCCCTGCCTGGCTGCCATGGCAGTGGCATCCTGCACATTCCTTCCATCTGGGGACCGAACCAAGGAGGATGACCGGAAACAGCTGGTGTTTCCCTGCCTCAAATCAACGCCCGCCTCGGCTCAACTGTCCTCTCAAGCTCCCATGACCTCACAGCACGGGACGAGGCAGAAGAGGCTGTGCACCACCCATAGACAAGGAGGGGGTGGTCACCCTGGTTCTGCTAGCCCAGCAGACAGCAGCTGTAGGGTCAGATGAAAGGACTGGGTGTCCCCCCTGTCCCCACGCTCTGCCTCAACGGGCCATAGGGTGGGGGGGGTCTGAGGGATTCACAGCAGACCCTGGGAACTTGGGTGCATCGGGAGCATCCTGTCTCAATCCTGAGCAGAGGGAGAGGCAGAAGGGCCCTGTTCTGCAAGAAAGGGGAAAGGGCTCAGGCCAGACTGGGACAGCTCCTCCCCTTCAGACACAGAGGCATTCCCTCACACACCCTCCAACTTTCTCACCAATCCTTGAGATACCTGGGCTCTCCTGACTCAGGGTCACAAGAGGGCCCGAGGGCCTCTCAGATGCACCCTAACCCTTGCCCGGTGCCCAGCAGGGGCAGGGCGGGGCAGAAGGACCATTCTCTAATCCCTCTTCAGTACTCTTTGGCTTCCTGCAGCTGGGCCAGGTACTCTTCCTCGGGCGGGTTGTCCGCGCAGGCCCGGCCATTGTTGGGGGGACGCACGGTGTGGTAGCGACTCCAGTCCCCCTTGCACAGGATCCAGGGCAACCTGTCTACCTTGAAGTGCAGCTCAGGTGAGAAGTCGGTGCTGACGAGGTCCGGAGCTCCAGCCCCCTTGCCTCGGGTCAGCAGTCGACTGCCTTCGTCATAGCAGCAGTGCTGGGCGGCCAGGGTGCTGCTCTCCCCCGACAGCACGGAGCGAAGGCAGAAGCGGGCTGTGGGCTGGTAGATGTCCAGGCGCTCCCGTGGGCCGCTGGCATCCCGCCACTGGAAGCTGCGCCCCTGATGCTCGTCCCGCAGGCTCACGGCACTGTACACAGCCTCCAGCGGGTACGCGCAGGGGCAACTGGGCAGGTCCTGGAGTACTTGGCTCAGGTACCTAGCTAGGAAGTCACTCTTGCAGTTCAGCCACTTCTCACAGCTGTCCACATCTGCAGAGGGTAAGGAGGCACAGGAGAGGGCCGATCAGAGTTGCCTGCCGGGCCCCACGGTAGGGAGGAGGCTGATCAAGGTCAGTCACGTGGAGGAGAAGAAAGTCCAAAGGCATGGCTCAGGGGGGCCTCTGGGTCAGAAGTAGGACTCAAGAAAGATACAAGCGCAGAAAAGGGACACCCCACACCATCCGGGCACCTGAAGCAGGAAGCTATGTCTCAGAAGAGACATTAGCTTTGGGCTGGCAGCCCTCTGTGGGACACTGGCATCATCTCTTTAGGTTCTGGGCTGTGGGAAAGATCTTGGGATCACGGAAGGGGGTTGGGATAAGTGGGAATGTGACAGGGACAAGGTTTTTTGTTTTTTTTTTTGTTTTTTTTGTTTTTTTTCTGTTTTTGTCCTACTAGGCAGGGTCTCAGATTCTAAGCTGGCCTCAAACGCGCGATGTAGCTGAGGATGACTTCGAACTTCTGATCCTCCCGCGTCCATCTCCCAAGTGCTAAGCTTGCTGGCATCCACTGCCATGCCCAGTTTATTCCCTGCTGGGACTGAACCCAGGTTCCATGAGTGCCAGGCAAGCTTTCCATCATCTGAGCTCCATCTCCAGCACAGGACGACAGCTTTGCTTTGTTTTTCATTTTTCGTTTTATGTGCATGGGGGTTTGCCCACACGTATGTCTGTGTATCTCGTATGCGCAGAACCCATGGAGGACGAGAGAGTATGTCACATGCTCTGAGACTGAAGCCCCCATGTGGGTGCTGGGAATGGAACCTTGGTCCTCTAGAAGAACAGCCAGTGCTCTTAACAGTTCAGTCATCTCTCCAGCTCAAAAAGGCGACAGGGTTTTTTGGTTTTTTGGGTTTTTTTGGTCTATTTGTTTGAAACAGGGCTTCTCTGTGTAACAGCCCTGGCTGATCTGGAACTTGCTTGGGATAACAGTTTTTTAATCAAAAAACATTTCAATGTTTTGACTAGTCTGCTCTCCTCCTCCTCTCCTTCCTTCCTTCCTTCCTTCCTTCCTTCTTTCCTTCCTTCTTTCCTTCCTTCCTTCCTTCCTTCCTTCCTTCCTTCCTTCCTTCCTTTCATTCTTCCTTCCTAAAGGAAACAAGGTCTCATGTAGCCAAGGCTACCCTTGAACTAATCTACTTGCCTCCTCCTCCTCCTCCTCCTCCTCCTCCTCCTCCTCCTCCTCCTCCTCCTCTTTCTCCTTCTTCATTTGTTTCTTGTTGTTATTTTCCCAGACAGAGTTTCTCCTTGTAGCCCTGACTACCCTGGGACTCACTCTGTAGATCAGGCTGGCCTCAGACTCAGAAATCTGCCAGCCTCTGCCTCCCGAGTGCTGGGATTAAAGGTATGTGCCGCCACCACCACCACCCAGCTGATTAATTTTTTTAAAAAACAATTTATTTATTCTTATGTTATGTGCATTGATGTTCTGCCTGCATGTCTGTCTGTGTGAGGGTGTCAGATCTTAGAGTTACAGACAGCTGGTAGCTGCCATGTGGGTGCTGGGAATTGAACCGGGTCCTCTGGAAGAGTACTCAGTGTTCTCAACCGCTGAGCTATCCCTCAAGTCCCCCCAGCTGATTCATTCTTAACTGCCTTTCTTAGGGCATGGGCCCTTGGTGAGTTGCTCGGCTGTTGTGAGCTTCCTGTGGCTCCCGGATATCCACTGACTCCTCCCCTCTCTCCCTGGCAAAATGGAACCTCAGAGTCTGGCCACACAGACAAAGGGACCCTTTCCTTGCGGCTCTCAGACCTTCACACTGCACTTTGTAGTGCTGTGCTCATGCAGGCCACGTGTCCCCCGGGAGACCTGACCTCTCTGAGGACAGATGCCAGGCCTCCTCCAGGAAGGCTCAGCCTTAGTGTAGGCCCAGGTACATGACACGAGTTCGGGAAGCTTCCATGTCACTTTGTAGAATTTAGACTCATGAGCCATGCCTTTAGGGGTGCAGGTGAGGCCCAGGAGCACCAACAGGGAGTGTGCTGCCAAAGCACGGCCTGTGTCCCCCTGCTGTCATGGAGCATCCCTGGACGTTGGAACCCCGGCTCAGCCTGACAGGTACCTCCCTAGACAGAGTCTGCCAGGGGCCTCCAAAGAATAACCAAGGGGTAGAAGCAGAAGCCCCCTCTCCCCCTTACCCCCAGCATCCCCTAGCTCTGGGGTTCCCATCCAGACCCCCCTCCCTGGTAGGAACCTGGAGATAGGCAAGGATACTTGGTTACAATCTCTCCCTACAATCATAGGAAGGTGTGTTCAGTGACTCCAGCAGCACAGTGATGCCCCGTCCTCCCAAGAGGGAGGCTCCCCGAGACCCAGCAGCAAGGTCTAGCCCCCCTCCCCCACTAACCTGGATCAAGCATATCCGTAGCATTGTGGGCTAGGGGCTGCCACCCCTCACTGGGAAAGCCCAAGGTGTGTTCGTCTTCGGTGCCTTTGGGAAGAGAGGAGGGCCAGGCTGGTGGCGCCCCAGGGCACCTCTGTGCTCCCGATAGATAGGGGAGCCCAGCCCTCACTAGGTTCTCGGTGCCCACAGCATCTGGGACAGGCCTGGGACAGGACCACCATAGGCGTGAGCTTCCCGTGCCCGGCTCCGAAGCCCACCCCTCCTCCACACACCCCGTGTTCACGTTCTCAGGGAGGCCGGCTCACAGGGGTGAGCCGCATTAGCCACGCTTGGGCAGGGGCTGGAGCTCATCTCACCAGGACAGGGGGCCAGGTCGCAGGCCCGGGACTCGGTGGCAGTACAGGCGTAGCCGCAGGGCCGAGTTCTCTGCTGGCTGCCGCTGCGGCAGCTCCCACTGCAGGGGGACCAGGAGCTCCACTCCTCCTGAGGCTCATAGTCTGGGTGGAAGGAAAGGACCAGGATGAGTGTACTCAGCCCCCAGGGCACGCTCGTGCCGATTAGCAAAAGGCGCCCCTTTATCCCTGGCCGATGTACGGAGCATGATCCGATTCCAGCCCCACCCATCCCCTCACGTCCTTGCACCGTGAACAAACAGCCTGTGCAAATGCATTAGGAGGTCCTACGGAGACAGAACAAATTCTAACCACACGCTGTGCCAACACAGGGATCCTTGGGACTAGAAGCCACCAGCCCGCTATCAGTGTGACCATAGGCAAGTCCCTTCTATTTCTGAGCTAGTGATTTTATGTCCATCAAAAGCAAGGAAGCGGGCTGGAGAGACGGCTCAGAGGTTGAGAGCACTGGCTGCTCTTCCAGAGGTCCTGAGTTCAACTCCCAGCAACCACATGGTGGCTCACAACCATCCGTAATGAGATCTGGTGCCCTTGTCTGGCCTGCAGGCATACATGCAAGCAGAACACTGTATACATAATAAATAAATAAATCTTAAAAAAAAAAAAAAGCAAGGAAGAGCGGTGGACAGTTCTTATCTAGCATGCACAAAAGCCCTGGGTTCCACCCCCAGCACCAGGTGTGGTAGTGAGTGCCTGCCATCTCCGCAGTGGGGACACGGAGGAAGAAGGATGAGAAATTCAAGATCACCCCTGACTATATATTAAGTCTGAAGCCAGCCCGGGCCTCAGGCTACTCGGTCTCAAATAACAACGAAGAGAAGTCG
>NW_026737625.1:0-35752 GCF_949786415.1 Peromyscus eremicus | reverse complement strand
GTTCAGTGTGCACACCACCACAGGGACACACTCATTCTAACAGTTCAGTGTGCACACCTCCATGTGGACACACTCATTCTAATAGTTCAGTGTGCACACCTCCATGTGGCCACACTCATTCTAACAGTTCAGTGTGCACACCTCCATGTGGACACAGTCATTCTACCAGTTCAGTGTGCACACCTCCATGTGGACACACTCATTCTACCAGTTCAGTGTGCACACCTCCATGTGGATACACTCATTCTAACAGTTCAGTGTGCACACCTCCATGTGGACACACTCATTCTAACAGTTCAGTGTGCACACCTCCATGTGGGCACACTCATTCTAACAGTTCAGTGTGCACACCTCCATGTGGACACACTCATTCTAACAGTTCAGTGTGCACACCTCCATGTGGACACACTCATTCTAACAGTTCAGTGTGCACACTTCCTTGTGGACACACTCATTCTAACAGTTCAGTGTGCACACCTCCATGTGGACACACTCAATCTAACAGTTCAGTGTACACACCTCCATGTGGACACACTCATTCTAACAGTTCAGTGTGCACACCTCCATGTGGATACACTCATTCTAACAATACAGTGTGCACACCTCCATGTGGACACACTCATTCTAACAGTTCAGTGTGCACACCTCCATGTGGGCACACTCATTCTAACAGTTCAATGTGCACACTTCCATGTGGACACACTCATTCTAACAGTTCAGTGTGCAAACCTCTATGTGGACACACTCAATCTAACAGTTCAGTGTACACCCCTCCATGTGGACAAACTCATTCTAACAGTTCAGTGTGCACACCTCCATGTGGACACACTCATTCTAACAGTTCAGTGTGCACACCTCCATGCGGACACACTCATTCTAACAGTTCAGTGTGCACACATCCACAGGGACACACTCATTCTAACAGTTCAGTGTGCACACCTCCATGAAGACACACTCATTCTAACAATAGAGTGTGCACACCTCCATGTGGACATATTCTAACATTTCAGTGTGCACACCACCATGTGGACACACTCATTCTAACAGTTCAGTGTGCACACCTCCATGTGGATACACTCATTCTAACAATAGAGTGGGCACACCTCCATGTGGACATATTCTAACAGTTCAGTGTGCACAGAAACATGTGGGCACACTCATTCTAAAAGTTCAGTGTGCACAACTCCATGTGGACACACTCATTCTAACAGTTCAGTGTGCACAACTCCATGAAGACACACTCATTCTAACAGTTCAGTGTGCACACCTCAATGTGGACAGATTCTAACATTTCAGTGTGCACACCTCCATGTGGGCACACTCATTCTAACAGTTCAGTGTGCACACCTCCATGTAGGCATACTCATTCTAACAGAACAATGTGCACACCACCATGTGGGCACACTCATTCTAACAGTTCAGTGTGCACACCTCCATGTGGGCACACTCATTCTAACAGTTCAGTGTGCACACCTTCATGTGGACACACTCATTCTAACAGTTCAGTGTGCACACCTCCATGTGGACACACTCATTCTAACAGTTCAGTGTGCACACTTCCATGTGGACACACTCATTCTAACAATACAGTGTGCACACCTCCATGTGGACATATTCTAACAGTTCCTTGTGCACACCTCCATGTGTACACACTCATTCTAACAGTTCAGTGTGCACACCTCCATGTGGGCACACTCATTCTAACAGTTCAGTGTGCACACTTCCATGTGGACACACTCATTCTAACAGTTCAGTGTGCACACCTCTATGTGGACACACTCAATCTAACAGTTCAGTGTACACATCTCCATGTGGACACACTCATTCTAACAGTTCAGTGTGCACACCTCCATGTGGACACACTCATTCTAACAGGTCACTGTGCACATCTCCACAGGGATACACTAATTCTAACAGTTCAGTGTGCACACCTCCATGTGGACACACTCATTCTAACAGTTCAGTGTGCACACCTCTATGTGGACACACTCATTCTAACAGTTCAGTGTGCACACCTCCATGTGGGCACACTCATTCTAACAGTTCAGTGTGAACACCTTCATGTTGACACACTCATTCTAACAGTTCAGTGTGCACACCTCAATGTGGACAGAATCTAACAGTTCAGTGTGCACACCTCCATGTGGGCAAACTCATTCTAACAGTTCAGTGTGCACAACTCCATGTGGGCATACTCATTCTAACAGAACAGTGTGCACACCACCATGTGGGCACACTCATTCTAACAGTTCAGTGTGCACACCTCCACGTGGGATACACTCATTCTAACAGTTCAGTGTGCACACCTCCATGTGGACACACTCATTCTAACAGTTCAGTGTGCACACCTCCATTGGGCACAATCAATCTAACAGTTAAGTGTGCACACCTCCATGTGGACACACTCATTCTAACAGTTCAGTGTGCACACCTCCATGTGGACACACTCATTCTAACAGTTCAGTGTGCACACCTCATTGTGGACACACTCATTCTAACAGTTCAGTGTGCACACCTCCATGTGGACACACTCATTCTAACAATACATTGTGCACACCTCCATGTGGACATATTCTAACAGTTCAGTGTGCACACTTCCATGTGGACACACTCATTCTAACAGTTCAGTGTGCACAACTCCATGTGGACACACTCATTCTAACAGTTCAGTGTGCACACCTCCATGTGGGCACACTCATTCTAACATTTCAGTGTGCACACTTCCATGTGGACACACTCATTATAACAGTTCAGTGTGCACACCTCCATGTGGGCACACTCATTCTAACAGTTCAGTGTGCACACTTCCATGTTGACACACTCATTCTAACAGTTCAGTGTGCACACCACCATGTGGGCACACTCATTCTAACAGTTCAGTGTGCACACCTCCATGTGGGCACACTCATTCTAACAGTTCAGTGTGCACACTTCCATGTTGACACACTCATTCTAACAGTTCAGTGTGCACACCTCTATGTGGACACACTCAATCTAACAGTTCAGTGTACACCCCTCCATGTGGACACACTCATTCTAACAGTTCAGTGTGCACACCTCCATGTGGATACACTCATTCTAACAATACAGTGTGCACACCTCCATGCGGACACACTCATTCTAACAGTTCAGTGTGCACACATCCACAGGGACACACTCATTCTAACAGTTCAGTGTGCACACCTCCATGTGGACACACTCATTCTAACAGTTCAGTGTGCACACCTCCATGTGGGCACACTCATTCTAACACTTCAGTGTGCACACCTCCATGTGGGCACACTCATTCTAACAGTTCAGTGTGAACACCTCCATGTTGACACACTCATTCTAACAGTTCAGTGTGCACACCTCAATGTGGACAGATTCTAACAGTTCAGTGTGCAAACCTTCATGTGGGCACACTCATTCTAACAGTTCTGTGTGCACACCTCCATGTGGGCATACTCATTCTAACAGAACAGTGTGCACACCACCATGTGGGCACACTCATTCTAACAGTTCAGTGTGCACACCTCCACGTGGGATACACTCATTCTAACAGTTCAGTGTTCACACCTCCATGTGGACACACTCATTCTAACAGTTCAGTGTGCACACCTCCATGTGGGCACAATCATTCTAACAGTTAAGTGTGCACACCTCCATGTGGACACACTCATTCTAACAGTTCAGTGTGCACACCTCCATGTGGACACACTCATTCTAACAGTTCAGTGTGCACACCTCCATGTGGACACACTCATTCTAACAGTTCAGTGTGCACAACTCCATGTGGACACACTCATTCTAACAATACATTGTGCACACCTCCATGTGGACATAATCTAACAGTTCAGTGTGCACACATCCATGTGGACACACTCATTCTAACAGTTCAGTGTGCACACCTCCATGTGGACACACTCATTCTAACAGGTCACTGTCCACATCTCCACAGGGATACACTAATTCTAACAGTTCAGTGTGCACACCTCCATGTGCACACACTCATTCTAACTGTTCAGTGTGCACACCTCCATGTGGGCACACTCATTCTAACAGTTCAGTGTGCACAATTCCATGTGGACACACTCATTCTAACAGTTCAGTGTGCACACCTCCATGTGGACACACTCAATCTAACAGTTCAGTGTACACACCTCCATGTGGACACACTCATTCTAACAGTTCAGTGTGCACACCTCCATGTGGATACACTCATTCTAACAATACAGTGTGCACACCTCCATGTGGACACACTCATTCTAACAGTTCAGTGTGCACACCACCACAGGGACACACTCATTCTAACAGTTCAGTGTGCACACCTCCATGTGGACACACTCATTCTAACAGTTCAGTGTGCACACCACCACAGGGACACACTCATTCTAACAGTTCAGTGTGCACACCACCACAGGGACACACTCATTCTAACAGTTCAGTGTGCACACCTCCATGTGGACACACTCATTCTAACAGTTCAGTGTGCACACCTCCATGTAGACACACTCATTCTAACATTTCAGTGTGCACACCTGCACAGGGATACACTCATTCTAACAGTTCAGTGTGCACACCTCCATGTGGACACACTCATTCTAACAGTTCAGTGTGCACACCTCCATGTGGGCACAATCTTTCTAACAGTTCAGTGTGCACACCTCCATGTGGACACACTCATTCTAACAGTCCAGTGTGCACACCTCCATGTGGACACACTCATTCTAACAGTTCAGTGTGCACACCTCCATGTGGACACACTCATTCTAACAATACAGTGTGCACACCTCCATGTGGACATATTCTAACAGTTCAGTGTGAACACCTCCATTTGGACACACTCTTTCTAACAGTTCAGTGTGCACACCTCCATATGGACACACTCATTCTAACAGTTCAGTGTGCACATCTCCACAGGGATACACGAATTCTAACAGTTCAGTGTGCACACCTACATGTGGGCACACTCATTCTAACAGTTCAGTGTGCACACTTCCATGTGGACACACTCAATCTAACAGTTCAGTGTACACACCTCCATGTGGACACACTCATTCTAACAGTACATTGTGCACACCTCCATGTGGACACACTCAATCTAACAGTTCAGTGTACACACTTCCATGTGGACACACTCATTCTAACAGTTCAGTGTGCACACCTCCATGTGGATACACTCATTCTAACAATAGAGTGTGCACACCTCCATGTGGACATATTCTAACAGTTCAGTGTGCACAGAAACATGTGGGCACACTCATTCTCATAGTTCAGTGTGCACACCTCCATGTGGACACACTCATTCTAACAGTTCTGTGTGCACACCACCATGTGGGCACACTCATTCTAACAGTTCAGTGTGCACACCTCCATGTGGGCACACTCATTCTAACAGTTCAGTGTGCACACCTCCATGTGGACACACTCATTCTAACAGTTCAGTGTGCACACCTCCATTTGGACACACTCATTCTAACAGTTCAGTGTGCACACCTCCACAGGGATACACTCATTCTAACAGTTCAGTGTGCACACCTCCATGTGGACACACTCATTCTAACAGTTCAGTGTGCACACCTCCACAGGGACACACTCATTCTAACAGTTCAGTGTGCACACCTCCATGTGGACACACTCATTCTAACATTACAGTGTGCACACCACCATGTGGACATATTCTAACAGTTCAGTGTGCACACCTCCATGTGGACACACTTATTCTAACAGTTCAGTGTGCACACCTCCATGTGGACACACTCATTCTAACAGTTCAGTGTTCACATCTCCACAGGGATACACTAATTCTAACAGTTCAGTGTGCACACCTCCATGTGGACACACTCATTCTAACAGTTCAGTGTGCACACCTCCATGTGGACACACTCATTCTAACAGTTCAGTGTGCACACCTCCATGTGGGCACACTCATTCTAACAGTTCAGTGTGCACACCTCCATGTTGACACACTCATTCTAACAGTTCAGTGTGCACACATCAATGTGGACAGATTCTAACATTTCAGTGTGCACACCTCCGTGTGGGCACACTCATTCTAACAGTTCAGTGTGAACACCTCCATGTTGACACACTCATTCTAACAGTTCAGTGTGCACTCCTCAATGTGGACAGATTCTAACAGTTCAGTGTGCACACCTCCATGTGGGCATACTCATTCTAACAGAACAGTGTGCACACCACCATGTGGGCACACTCATTCTAACAGTTCAGTGTGCACACCTCCATGTGGGCACACTCATTCTAACAGTTCAGTGTGCACACCTCCATGTGTACACACTCATTCTAACAGTTCAGTGTGCACACCTCCATGTGGGCACACTCATTCTAACAGTTCAGTGTGCACACTTCCATGTGGACACACTCATTCTAACAGTTCAGTGTGCACACCTCTATGTGGACACACTCAATCTAACATTTCAGTGTACACCCCTCCATGTGGACACACTCATTCTAACAGTTCAGTGTGCACACCTCCATGTGGATACACTCATTCTAACAATACAGTGTGCACACCTCCATGCGGACACACTCATTCTAACAGTTCAGTGTGCCCACATCCACAGGGACACACTCATTCTAACAGTTCAGTGTGCACACCTCCATGTGGACACACTCATTCTAACAGTTCAGTGTGCACACATCCATATGGACACACTCATTCTAACAGTTCAGTGTGCACACCTCCATGTGGACACACTCATTCTAACAGTTCAGTGTGCACACTTCCATTTGGACACACTCATTCTAACAGTTCAGTGTGCACACCTCCATGTGGACACACTCATTCTAACAGGTCACTGTGCATATCTCCACAGGGATACACTAATTCTAACAGTTCAGTGTGCACACCTCCATGTGGACACACTCATTCTAACAGTTCAGTGTGCACACCTCTATGTGGACACACTCATTCTAACAGTTCAGTGTGCACACCTCCATGTGGGCACACTCATTCTAACAGTTCAGTGTGAACACCTCCATGTTGACACACTCATTTTAACAGTTCAGTGTGCACTCCTCAATGTGGACAGATTCTAACAGTTCAGTGTGCACACCTCCATGTTGGCACACTCATTCTAACAGTTCAGTGTGCACACCTCCATGTGGGCATACTCATTCTAACAGAACAGTGTGCACACCACCATGTGGGGACACTCATTCTAACAGTTCAGTGTGCACACCTCCACGTGGAATACACTCATTCTATCAGTTCAGTGTGCACACCTCCATGTGGACACACTCATTCTAACAGTTCAGTGTGCACACCTCCATGTTGACACACTCATTCTAACAGTTCAGTGTGCACACCTCAATGTGGACAGATTCTAACATTTCAGTGTGCACACCTCCGTGTGGGCACACTCATTCTAACAGTTCAGTGTGCACACCTCCATGTGGGCATACTCATTCTAACAGAACAGTGTGCACACCACCATGTGGGCACACTCATTCTAACAGTTCAGTGTGCACACCTCCATGTGGGCACACTCATTCTAACAGTTCAGTGTGCACACCTCCATGTGTACACACTCATTCTAACAGTTCAGTGTGCACACCTCCATGTGGGCACACTCATTCTAACAGTTCAGTGTGCACACTTCCATGTGGACACACTCATTCTAACAGTTCAGTGTGCACACCTCTATGTGGACACACTCAATCTAACATTTCAGTGTACACCCCTCCATGTGGACACACTCATTCTAACAGTTCAGTGTGCACACCTCCATGTGGATACACTCATTCTAACAATACAGTGTGCACACCTCCATGCGGACACACTCATTCTAACAGTTCAGTGTGCACACATCCACAGGGACACACTCATTCTAACAGTTCAGTGTGCACACCTCCATGTGGACACACTCATTCTAACAGTTCAGTGTGCACACATCCATATGGACACACTCATTCTAACAGTTCAGTGTGCACACCTCCATGTGGACACACTCATTCTAACAGTTCAGTGTGCACACTTCCATTTGGACACACTCATTCTAACAGTTCAGTGTGCACACCTCCATGTGGACACACTCATTCTAACAGGTCACTGTGCATATCTCCACAGGGATACACTAATTCTAACAGTTCAGTGTGCACACCTCCATGTGGACACACTCATTCTAACAGTTCAGTGTGCACACCTCTATGTGGACACACTCATTCTAACAGTTCAGTGTGCACACCTCCATGTGGGCACACTCATTCTAACAGTTCAGTGTGAACACCTCCATGTTGACACACTCATTCTAACAGTTCAGTGTGCACTCCTCAATGTGGACAGATTCTAACAGTTCAGTGTGCACACCTCCATGTTGGCACACTCATTCTAACAGTTCAGTGTGCACACCTCCATGTGGGCATACTCATTCTAACAGAACAGTGTGCACACCACCATGTGGGGACACTCATTCTAACAGTTCAGTGTGCACACCTCCACGTGGAATACACTCATTCTATCAGTTCAGTGTGCACACCTCCATGTGGACACACTCATTCTAACAGTTCAGTGTGCACAGCTCCATGTGGGCACAATCATTCTAACAGTTAAGTGTGCACACCTCCATGTGGACACACTCATTCTAACAGTTCAGTGTGCACACCTCCATGTGGACACACTCATTCTAACAGTTCATTGTGCACACCTCCATGTGGACACACTCATTCTAACAATACATTGTGCACACCTCCATGTGGACATATTCTAACAGTTCAGTGTGCACACCTCCATGTGGACACACTCATTCTAACAGTTCAGGGTGCACACCTCCATGTGGACACACTCATTCTAATAGGTCACTGTGCACAACTCCACAGGGATACACTAATTCTCACAGTTCAGTGTGCACACCTCCATGTGGACACACTCATCTTAACAGTTCAGTGTGCTCACCTCCATGTGGGCACACTCATTCTAACAGTTCAGTGTGCACACTTCCATGTGGACACACTCATTCTAACAGTTCAGTGTGCACACCTCCATGTGGACACACTCAATCTAACAGTTCAGTGTACACACCTCCATGTGGACACACTCATTCTAACAGTTCAGTGTGCACACCTCCATGTGGATACACTCATTCTAACAATACAGTGTGAACACCTCCATGTGGACACACTCATTCTAACAGTTCAGTGTGCACACCACCACAGGGACACACTCATTCTAACAGTTCAGTGTGCACACCTCCATGTGGACACACTCATTCTAATAGTTCAGTGTGCACACCTCCATGTGGACACAGTCATTCTAACAGTTCAGTGTGCACACCTCCATGTGGACACAGTCATTCTAACAGTTCAGTGTGCACACCTCCATGTGGATACACTCATTCTAACAGTTCAGTGTGCACACCTCCATGTGGACACACTCATTCTAACAGTTCAGTGTGCACACCTCCATGTGGGCACACTCATTCTAACAGTTCAGTGTGCACACCTCCATGTGGACACACTCATTCTAACAGTTCAGTGTGCACACCTCCATGTGGACACACTCATTCTAACAGTTCAGTGTGCACACTTCCTTGTGGACACACTCATTCTAACAGTTCAGTGTGCACACCTCCATGTGGACACACTCAATCTAACAGTTCAGTGTACACACCTCCATGTGGACACACTCATTCTAACAGTTCAGTGTGCACACCTCCATGTGGATACACTCATTCTAACAATACAGTGTGCACACCTATATGTGGACACACTCATTCTAACAGTTCAGTGTGCACACCCCCACAGGTACACACTCATTCTAACAGTTCAGTGTGCACACCTCCATGTGGACACACTCATTCTAACAGTTCAGTGTGCACACCTCCATATGGCACACTCATTCTAACAGTTCAGTGTGCACACCTCCATGTGGACACACTCATTCTAACAGTTCAGTGTGCACACCACCACAGGGACACTCTCATTCTAACAGTTCAGTGTGCACACCTCCATGTGGACACACTCATTCTAACAGTTCAGTGTGCACACCTCCATGTGGACACACTCATTCTAACAGTTCAGTGTGCACACCTCCATGTGGACACACTCATTCTAACAGGTCACTGTGCACATCTCCACAGGGATACACTAATTCTAACAGTTCAGTGTGCACACCTCCATGTGCACACACTCATTCTAACAGTACAGTGTGCATACCTCCATGTGGACACACTCATTCTAACAGTTCAGTGTGCACACCTCCATGTGGGCACACTCATTCTAACAGTTCAGTGTGCACACCTCCATGTTGACACACTCATTCTAACAGTTCAGTGTGCACACCTCAATGTGGACAGATTCTAACAGTTCAGTGTTCACACCTCCATGTGGGCACAGTCATTCTAACAGTTCAGTGTGCACACCTCCATGTGGGCATACTCATTCTAACAGAACAGTGTGCACACCACCATGTGGGCACAGTCATTCTAACAGTTCAGTGTGCACACCTCCATGTGGACACACTCATTCTAACAGTTCAGTGTGCACACCTCCATGTGGATACACTCATTCTAACAATACAGTGTGCACACCTCCATGTGGACACACTCATTCTAACAGTTCAGTGTGCACACCTCCACAGGGACACACTCATTCTAACAGTTCAGTGTGCACACCTCAATGTGGACACACTCATTCTAACAGTTAAGTGTGCACACCTCCATGTGGGCACAATCATTCTAAGAGTTCGGTGTGCACACTTCCATGTGGACACAGTCAATCTAACAGTTCAGTGTACACACCTCCATGTGGACACACTCATTCTAACATTTCAGTGTGCACACCTCCATGTGGATACACTCAATCTAACAGTTCAGTGTACACACTTCCATGTGGACACACTCATTCTAACAGTTCAGTGTGCACACTTCCATGTGGATACACTCATTCTAACAGTTCAGTGTGCACACTTCCATGTGGACACACTCATTCTAACCGTTCAGTGTGCACACCTCCATGTGGACACACTCAATCTAACAGTTCAGTGTACACACCTCCATGTGGACACACTCATTCTAACAGTTCAGTGTGCACACCTCCATGTGGATACACTCATTCTAACAATACAGTGTGCACACCTCCATGTGGACACACTCATTCTAACAGTTCAGTGTGCACACCTCCACAGGGACACACTCATTCTAACAGTTCAGTGTGCACACCTCCATGTGGACACACTCATTCTATCAGTTCAGTGTGCACACCTCCATGTGGGCACACTCATTCTAACAGTTCAGTGTGAAAACCTCCATGTGGACACACTCATTCTAACAGTTCAGTGTTCACATCTCCACAGGGATACACTAATTCTAACAGTTCAGTGTGCACACCTCCATGTGGACACACTTATTCTAACAGTTCAGTGTGCACACCTCCATGTGGACACACTCATTCTAACAGTTCAGTGTTCACATCTCCACAGGGATACACTAATTCTAACAGTTCAGTGTGCACACCTCCATGTGGACACACTCATTCTAACAGTTCAGTGTGCACACCTCCATGTGGACACACTCATTCTAACAGTTCAGTGTGCACACCTCCATGTGGGCACACTCATTCTAACAGTTCAGTGTGCACACCTCCATGTTGACACACTCATTCTAACAGTTCAGTGTGCACACCTCAATGTGGACAGATTCTAACATTTCAGTGTGCACACCTCCGTGTGGGCACACTCATTCTAACAGTTCAGTGTGCACACCTCCATGTGGGCATACTCATTCTAACAGAACAGTGTGCACACCACCATGTGGGCACACTCATTCTAACAGTTCAGTGTGCACACCCCCATGTGGGCACACTCATTCTAACAGTTCAGTGTGCACACCTCCATGTGTACACACTCATTCTAACAGTTCAGTGTGCACACCTCCATGTGGGCACACTCATTCTAACAGTTCAGTGTGCACACTTCCATGTGGACACACTCATTCTAACAGTTCAGTGTGCACACCTCCATGTGGATACACTCAATCTAACAGTTCAGTGTACACACTTCCATGTGGACACACTCATTCTAAGAGTTCAGTGTGCACACCTACATGTGGATACACTCATTCTAACAATACAGTGTGCACACCTCCATGTGGACAAACTCATTCTAACAGTTCAGTGTGCACACCTCCATGTGGATAAACTCATTCTTACAATACAGTGTGCACACCTCCATGTGGACACACTCATTCTAACAGTTCAGTGTGCACACCTCCATGTGGACACACTCATTCTAACAGTTCAGTGTTCACACCTCCATGTGGGCACACTCATTCTAACAGGTCAGTGTTCACACCTCCATGTGGACACAGTCATTCTAACAGTTCAGTGTGCACACCTCCGCAGGGACACACTCATTCTAACAGTTCAGTGTGCACACCTCCATGTGGACACACTCATTCTATCAGTTCAGTGTGCACACCTCCATGTGGGCACACTCATTCTAACAGTTCAGTGTGCACACCTCCATGTGGACACACTCATTCTAACAGTTCAGTGTGCACACCTCCATGTGGACACACTCATTCTAACAGTTCAGTGTGCACACCTCCATGTGGACACACTCATTCTAACAATACAGTGTGCACACCTCCATGTGGACATATTCTAACAGTTCAGTGTGCACACCTCCATGTGCACACACTCATTCTAACAGTTCAGTGTGCACACCTCCATGTGGACACACTCATTCTAACAGTTCAGTGTGCACATCTCCAAAGGGTTACACTATTTCTAACAGTTCAGTGTGCACACCTCCATGTGGACACACTCATTCTAACAGTTCAGTGTTCACACCTCCATGTGGGCACACTCATTCTAACAGTTCAGTGTGAACACTTCCATGCGGACACACTCAATCTAACAGTTCAGTGTACACACCTCCATGTGGACACGCTCATTCTAACAGTTCAGTGTGCACACCTCCATGTGGACACACTCATTCTAACAGTTCAGTGTGCACACCTCCATGTGGACTCACTCATTCTAACAGTTCAGTGTGCACACCTCCATGTGGACACACTCATTCTAACAGGTCACTGTGCACATCTCCACAGGGATACACTAATTCTAACAGTTCAGTGTGCACACCTCCATGTGGACACACTCATTCTAACAGTACAGTGTGCATACCTCCATGTGGACACACTCATTCTAACAGTTCAGTGTGCACACCTCCATGTGGGCACACTCATTCTAACAGTTCAGTGTGCACACCTCCATGTTGACACAATCTTTCTAACAGTTCAGTGTGCAAACCTCAATGTGGACAGATTCTAACAGTTCAGTGTGCACACCTCCATGTGGGCACACTCATTCTAACAGTTCAGTGTGCACACCTCCATGTGCACACAGTCATTCTAAAAGTTCAGTGTTCACACCTCCATGTGGACACACTCATTCTAACAGTTCAGTGTGCACAACTCCATGTGGATACACTCATTCTAACATTTCAGTGTGCACACCTCCATGTGGACACACTCATTCTAACAGTTCAGTGTTCACACCTCCATGTGGGCACACTCATTCTAACAGTTCAGTGTGCACACCTCCATGTGGACAAACTCATTCTAACAGTTCAGTGTGCACACCTCCATGTGGACACACTCTTTCTAACAGTTCAGTGTGCACACTTCCATGTGGACACACTCATTCTAACCGTTCAGTGTGCACACCTCCATGTGGACATACTCAATCTAACAGTTCAGTGTACACACCTCCATGTGGACACACTCATTCTAACAGTTCAGTGTGCACACCTCCATGTGGATACACTCATTCTAACAATACAGTGTGCACACCTCCATGTGGACACACTCATTCTAACAGTTCAGTGTGCACACCTCCACAGGGACACACTCATTCTAACAGTTCAGTGTGCACACCTCCATGTGGACACACTCATTCTATGAGTTCAGTGTGCACACCTCCATGTGGGCACACTCATTCTAACAGTTCAGTGTGCACACCTCCATGTGGACACACTCATTCTAACAGTTCAGTGTGCACACCTCCATGTGGACACACTCATTCTAACAGTTCAGTGTGCACACCTCCACAGGGACACACTCATTCTAACAGTTCAGTGTGCACACTTCCATGTGGACACACTCAATCTAACAGTTCAGTGTACACACCTCCATGTGGACACACTCATTCTAACATTTCAGTGTGCACACCTCCATGTGGATACACTCAATCTAACAGTTCAGTGTACACACTTCCATGTGGACACACTCATTCTAACAGTTCAGTGTGCACACCTACATGTGGATACACTCATTCTAACAATACAGTGTGCACACCTCCATGTGGACACACTCATTCTAACAGTTCAGTGTGCACACCTCCATGTGGGCACACTCATTCTAACAGTTCAGTGTGCACACTTCCATGTGGACAAACTCATTCTAACCGTTCAGTGTGCACACCTCCATGTGGACACACTCATTCTAACAGTTCAGTGTGCACACTTCCATGTGGACACACTCATTCTAACAGTTCAGTGTGCACAACTCCATGTGGATACACTCATTCTAACAATACAGTGTGCACACCTCCATGTGGACACACTCATTCTAACAGTTCAGTGTGCACACCTCCACAGGGACACACTCATTCTAACAGTTCAGTGTGCACACCTCCATGTGGACACACTCATTCTATGAGTTCAGTGTGCACACCTCCATGTGGGCACACTCATTCTAACAGTTCAGTGTGAAAACCTCCATGTGGACACACTCATTCTAACAGTTCAGTGTGCACACCTCCATGTGGACACACTCATTCTAACAGTTCAGTGTGCACACCTCCACAGGGACACACTCATTCTAACAGTTCAGTGTGCACACTTCGATGTGGACACACTCAATCTAACAGTTCAGTGTACACACCTCCATGTGGACACACTCATTCTAACATTTCAGTGTGCACACCTCCATGTGGATACACTCAATCTAACAGTTCAGTGTACACACTTCCATGTGGACACACTCATTCTAACAGTTCAGTGTGCACACCTACATGTGGATACACTCATTCTAACAATACAGTGTGCACACCTCCATGTGGACACACTCATTCTAACAGTTCAGTGTGCACACCTCCATGTGTATAAACTCATTCTTACAATTCAGTGTGCACACCTCCATGTGGACACACTCATTGTAACAGTTAAGTGTGCACACCTCCATGTGGACACACTCATTCTAACAGTTCAGTGTGCACACCTCCATGTGGACACACTCATTCTAACAGTTAAGTGTGCACACCTCCATGTGGGCACACTCATTCTAACAGTTCAGTGTGCACACTTCCATGTGGACACACTCAATCTAACAGTTCAGTGTACACACCTCCATGTGGACACACTCATTCTAACATTTCAGTGTGCACACCTCCATGTGGATACACTCAATCTAACAGTTCAGTGTACACACTTCCATGTGGACACACTCATTCTAAGAGTTCAGTGTGCACACCTACATGTGGATACACTCATTCTAACAATACAGTGTGCACACCTCCATGTGGACACACTCATTCTAACAGTTCAGTGTGCACACCTCCATGTGGATAAACTCATTCTTACAATACAGTGTGCACACCTCCATGTGGACACACTCATTCTAACAGTTCAGTGTGCACACCTCCATGTGGACACACTCATTCTAACAGTTCAGTGTGCACATCTCTAAAGGGTTACACTATTTCTAACAGTTCAGTGTGCACACCTCCATGTGGACACACTCATTCTAACAGTTCAGTGTTCACACCTCCATGTGGGCACACTCATTCTAACAGTTCAGTGTGCACACTTCCATGCGGACACACTCAATCTAACAGTTCAGTGTACACACCTCCATGTGGACATATTCATTCTAACAGTTCATTGTGCACTCCTCCATGTGGACACACTCAATCTAACAGTTCAGTGTACACACTTCCATGTGGACACACTCATTCTAACAGTTCAGTGTGCACACCTCCATGTTTATAAACTCATTCTTACAATACAGTGTGCACACCTCCATGTGGACACACTCATTCTAACAGTTCACTGTGCACACCTCCATGTGGACACACTCATTCTAACAGGTCACTGTGCACATTTCCACAGGGATACACTAATTCTAACAGTTCAGTGTGCACACCTCCATGTGGACACACTCATTCTAACAGTTCATTGTGCATACCTCCATGTGGACACACTCATTCTAACAGTTCAGTGTGCACACCTCCATGTGGGCACACTCATTCTAACAGTTCAGTGTGCACACCTCCATGTTGACACAATCTTTCTAACAGTTCAGTGTGCACACCTCAATGTGGTAAGATTCTAACAGTTCAGTGTGCACACCTCCATGTGTGCACACTCATTCTAACAGTTCAGTGTGCACACCTCCATGTGGACACAGTCATTCTAACAGTTCAGTGTGCACACCTCCATGTGGACACACTCATTCTAACAGTTCAGTGTGCAAACCTCCATGTGGATACACTCATTCTAACATTTCAGTGTGCACACCTCCATGTGGACACACTCATTCTAACAGTTCAGTGTGCACACCTCCATGTGGACACAATCATTCTAACAGTTCAGTGTGCACACCTCCATGTGGACACACTCATTCTAACAGTTCAGTGTGCACACCTCCATGTGGACACACTCATTCTAACAGTTCACTGTGCAAACTTCCATGTGGACTCACTCATTCTAACCGTTCAGTGTGCTCACCTCCATGTGGACACACTCAATCTAACAGTTCAGTGTACACACCTCCATGTGGACAAACTCATTCTAACAGTTCAGTTTGCACACCTCCATGTGGATACACTCATTCTAACAATACAGTGTGCACACCTCCATGTGGACACACTCATTCTAACAGTTCAGTGTGCACACCTCCACAGGGACACACTCAATCTAACAGTTCAGTGTGCACACCTCCATGTGGACACACTCATTCTAACAGTTCAGTGTGCACACCTCCATGTGGGCACACTCATTCTAACAGTTCAGTGTGAAAACCTCCATGTGGACACACTCATTCTAACAGTTCAGTGTGCACACCTCCATGTGGACACACTCATTCTAACAGTTCAGTGTGCACACCTCCATGTGGACACACTCATTCTAACAGTTAAGTGTGCACACCTCCATGTGGGCACACTCATTCTAACAGTTCAGTGTGCACACTTCCATGTGGACACACTCAATCTAACAGTTCAGTGTACACACCTCCATGTGGACACACTCATTCTAACATTTCAGTGTGCACACCTCCATGTGGATACACTCAATTTAACAGTTAGGTGTACACACTTCCATGTGGACACACTCATTCTAACAGTTCAGTGTGCACACCTCCATGAGGACACAGTCATTCAAAACCGTTCAGTGTGCACACCACCATGTGGACACACTCATTCTAACAGTTCAGTGTGCACACCTCCATGTGGGCACACTCATTCTAACAGTTCAGTTTGCACAACTCCATGTGGGCATACTCATTCTAACAGAACAGTGTGCACACCACCATGTGGGCACACTCATTCTAACAGTTCAGTGTGCACACCTCCATGTGGACACAGTCATTCTAACAGTTCAGTGTGCACACCTCCGCAGGGACACACTCATTCTAACAGTTCAGTGTGCACACCTCCATGTGGACACACTCATTCTATCAGTTCAGTGTGCACACCTCCATGTGGGCACACTCATTCTAACAGTTCAGTGAGCACACCTCCATGTGGACACACTCATTCTAACAGTTCAGTGTGCACACCTCCATGTGGACACACTCATTCTAACAGTTCAGTGTGCATACCTCCATGTGGACACACTCATTCTAACAGTTCAGTGTGCACACCTCCATGTGGGCACACTCTTTCTAACAGTTCAGTGTGCACACCACCATGTTGACACAATCTTTCTAACAGTTCAGTGTGCACACCTCAATGTGGACAGATTCTAACAGTTCAGTTTGCACAACTCCATGTGCACACAGTCATTCTAACAGTTCAGTGTTCACACCTCCATGTGGACACACTCATTCTAACAGTTCAGTGTGCACACCTCCATGTGGATACACTCATTCTAACATTTCAGTGTGCACACCTCCATGTGGATACACTCATTCTAACATTTCAGTGTGCACACCTCCATGTGGACACACTCATTCTAACAGTTCAGTGTGCACACCTCCATGTGGGCACACTCATTCTAACAGTTCAGTGTGCACACCTCCATGTGGACACACTCATTCTAACAGTTCAGTGTGCACACCTCCATGTGGACACACTCATTCTAACAGTTCACTGTGCACACTTCCATGTGGACACACTCATTCTAACCGTTCAGTGTGCTCACCTCCATGTGGACACACTCAATCTAACAGTTCAGTGTACACACCTCCATGTGGACAAACTCATTCTAACAGTTCAGTGTGCACACCTCCATGTGGATACACTCATTCTAACAATACAGTGTGCACACCCCATGTGGACACACTCATTCTAACAGTTCAGTGTGCACACCTCCACAGGGACACACTCAATCTAACAGTTCAGTGTGCACACCTCCATGTGGACACACTCATTCTATCAGTTCAGTGTGCACACCTCCATGTGGGCACACTCATTCTAACAGTTCAGTGTGAAAAACTCCATGTGGACACACTCATTCTAACAGTTCAGTGTGCACACCTCCATGTGGACACACTCATTCTAACAGTTCAGTGTGCACACCTCCATGTGGACACACTCATTCTAACAGTTAAGTGTGCACACCTCCATGTGGGCACACTCATTCTAACAGATCAGTGTGCACACTTCCATGTGGACACACTCAATCTAACAGTTCAGTGTACACATCTCCATTCGGGCATACTCATTCTAACATTTCAGTGTGCACACCTCGATGTGGATACACTCAATTTAACAGTTCAGTGTACACACTTCCATGTGGACACACTCATTCTAACAGTTCAGTGTGCACACCTCCATGAGGACACAGTCATTCAAAACCGTTCAGTGTGCACACAACCATGTGGACACACTCATTCTAACAGTTCAGTGTGCACACCTCCATGTGGGCACACTCATTCTAACAGTTCAGTGTGCACAACTCCATGTGGGCATACTCATTCTAACAGAACAGTGTGCACACCACCATGTGGGCACAGTCATTCTAACATTTCAGTGTGCACACCGCCATGTGGACACAGTCATTCTAACAGTTCAGTGTGCACACCTCCGCAGGGACACACTCATTCTAACAGTTCAGTGTGCACACCTCCATGTGGACACACTCATTCTATCAGTTCAGTGTGCACACCTCCATGTGGGCACACTCATTCTAACAGTTCAGTGAGCACACCTCCATGTGGACACACTCATCCTAACAGTTCAGTGTGCACACCTCCATGTGGACACACTCATTCTAACAGTTCAGTGTGCACACCTCCATGTGGACACACTCATTCTAACAGTTCAGTGTGAACACTTCCATGCGGACACACTCAATCTAACAGTTCAGTGTACACACCTCCATGTGGACACGCTCATTCTAACAGTTCAGTGTGCACACCTCCATGTGGATAAACTCATTCTTACAATACAGTGTGCACACCTCCATGTGGACACACTCATTCTAACAGTTAAGTGTGCACACCTCCATGTGGACTCACTCATTCTAACAGTTCACTGTGCACACCTCCATGTGGACACACTCATTCTAACAGGTCACTGTGCACTTCTCCACAGGGATACACTAATTCTAACAGTTCAGTGTGCACACCTCCATGTGGACACACTCATTCTAACAGTTCAGTGTGCATACCTCCATGTGGACACACTCATTCTAACAGTTCAGTGTGCACACCTCCATGTTGACACAATCTTTCTAACAGTTCAGTGTGCACACCTCAATGTGGGCACACTCATTCTAACAGTTCAGTGTGCACACCTCCATGTGGGCACACTCATTCTAACAGTTCAGTGTGCACACCTCCATGTGGACACACTCATTCTAACAGTTCAGTGTGAACACCTCCATGTGGACACACTCATTCTAACAGTTCAGAGTGCACACTTCCATGTGGACACACTCATTCTAACCGTTCAGTGTGCACACCTCCATGTGGACACACTCAATCTAACAGTTCAGTGTACACACCTCCATGTGGACACACTCATTCTAACAGTTCAGTGTGCACACCTCCATGTGGATACACTCATTCTAACAATACAGTGTGCACACCTCCATGTGGACACACTCATTCTAACAGTTCAGTGTGCACACCTCCACAGGGACACACTCATTCTAACAGTTCAGTGTGCACACCTCCATGTGGACACACTCATTCTATCAGTTCAGTGTGCACACCTCCATGTGGGCACACTCATTCTAACAGTTCAGTGTGAAAACCTCCATGTGGACACACTCATTCTAACAGTTCAGTGTGCACACCTCCATGTGGACACACTCATTCTAACAGTTCAGTGTGCACACCTCCATGTGGACACACTCATTCTAACAGTTAAGTGTGCACAACTCCATGTGGGCACACTCATTCTAACAGTTCAGTGTACACACTTCCATATGGACACACTCAATCTAACAGTTCAGTGTACACACCTCCATGTGGACACACTCATTCTAACAGTTCAGTGTGCACACCTCCATGTGGACACACTCATTCTAACAGTTCAGTGTGCACACCTCCATGTGCACACAGTCATTCTAACAGTTCAGTGTTCACACCTCCATGTGGACACACTCATTCTAACAGTTCAGTGTGCACACCTCCATGTGGATACACTCATTCTAACATTTCAGTGTGCACACCTCCATGTGGACACACTCATTCTAACAGTTCAGTGTGCACACCTCCATGTGGGCACACTCATTCTAACAGTTCAGTGTGCACACCTCCATGTGGACACACTCATTCTAACAGTTCAGTGTGCACACCTCCATGTGGACACACTCATTCTAACCGTTCAGTGTGCACACTTCCATGTGGACACACTCATTCTAACCGTTCAGTGTGCACACCTCCATGTGGACACACTCAATCTAACAGTTCAGTGTACACACCTCCATGTGGACACACTCATTCTAACAGTTCAGTGTGCACACCTCCATGTGGATACACTCATTCTAACAATACAGTGTGCACACCTCCATGTGGACACACTCATTCTAACAGTTCAGTGTGCACACCTCCACAGGGACACACTCATTCTAACAGTTCAGTGTGCACACCTTTATGTGGACACACTCATTCTAACAGTTCAGTGTGCACACCTCCATGTGGGCACACTCATTCTAACAGTTCAGTGTGAAAACCTCCATGTGGACACACTCATTCTAACAGTTCAGTGTGCACACCTCCATGTGGACACACTCATTCTAACAGTTCATAGTGCACACTTCCATGTGGACACACTCATTCTAACCGTTCAGTGTGCACACCTCCATGTGGACACACTCAATCTAACAGTTCAGTGTACACACCTCCATGTGGACACACTCATTCTAACAGTTCAGTGTGCACACCTCCATGTGGATACACTCATTCTAACAATACAGTGTGCACACCTCCATGTGGACACACTCATTCTAACAGTTCAGTGTGCACACCTCCACAGGGACACACTCATTCTAAGAGTTCAGTGTGCACACCTCCATGTGGACACACTCATTCTATCAGTTCAGTGTGCACACCTCCATGTGGGCACACTCATTCTACAAGTTCAGTGTGAAAACCTCCATGTGGACACACTCATTCTAACAGTTCAGTGTGCACACCTCCATGTGGACACACTCATTCTAACAGTTCAGTGTGCACACCTCCATGTGGACACACTCATTCTAACCGTTCAGTGTGCACACTTCCATGTGGACACACTCATTCTAACCGTTCAGTGTGCACACCTCCATGTGGACACACTCAATCTAACAGTTCAGTGTACACACCTCCATGTGGACACACTCATTCTAACAGTTCAGTGTGCACACCTCCATGTGGATACACTCATTCTAACAATACAGTGTGCACACCTCCATGTGGACACACTCATTCTAACAGTTCAGTGTGCACACCTCCACAGGGACACACTCATTCTAACAGTTCAGTGTGCACACCTCCATGTGGACACACTCATTCTAACAGTTCAGTGTGCACACCTCCATGTGGGCACACTCATTCTAACAGTTCAGTGTGAAAACCTCCATGTGGACACACTCATTCTAACAGTTCAGTGTGAACACCTCCATGTGGACACACTCATTCTAACAGTTCAGAGTGCACACTTCCATGTGGACACACTCATTCTAACCGTTCAGTGTGCACACCTCCATGTGGACACACTCAATCTAACAGTTCAGTGTACACACCTCCATGTGGACACACTCATTCTAACAGTTCAGTGTGCACACCTCCATGTGGATACACTCATTCTAACAATACAGTGTGCACACCTCCATGTGGACACACTCATTCTAACAGTTCAGTGTGCACACCTCCACAGGGACACACTCATTCTAAGAGTTCAGTGTGCACACCTCCATGTGGACACACTCATTCTATCAGTTCAGTGTGCACACCTCCATGTGGGCACACTCATTCTACAAGTTCAGTGTGAAAACCTCCATGTGGACACACTCATTCTAACAGTTCAGTGTGCACACCTCCATGTGGACACACTCATTCTAACAGTTCAGTGTCCACACCTCCATGTGGACACACTCATTCTAACAGTTAAGTGTGCACACCTCCATGTGGGCACACTCATTCTAACAGTTCAGTGTGCACACTTCCATGTGGACACACTCAATCTAACAGTTCAGTGTACACACCTCCATGTGGACACACTCATTCTAACAGTTCAGTGTGCACACCTCCATGTGGACACACTCATTCTAACAGTTCAGTGTGCACACCTCCATGTGCACACAGTCATTCTAACAGTTCAGTGTTCACACCTCCATGTGGACACACTCATTCTAACAGTTCAGTGTGCACACCTCCATGTGGATACACTCATTCTAACATTTCAGTGTGCACACCTCCATGTGGACACACTCATTCTAACAGTTCAGTGTGCACACCACCATGTGGGCACACTCATTCTAACAGTTCAGTGTGCACACCTCCATGTGGACACACTCATTCTAACAGTTCAGTGTGCACACCTCCATGTGGGCACACTCATTCTAACAGTAGAGTGTGCACACCTCCATGTGGACACACTCATTCTAACAGTTCAGTGTGCACACCTCCATGTGGACACACTCATTCTAACAGTTCAGTGTGCACACTTCCATGTGGACACACTCATTCTAACCGTTCAGTGTGCACACCTCCATGTGGACACACTCAATCTAACAGTTCAGTGTACACACCTCCATGTGGACACACTCATTCTAACAGTTCAGTGTGCACACCTCCATGTGGATACACTCATTCTAACAATACAGTGTGCACACCTCCATGTGGACACACTCATTCTAACAGTTCAGTGTGCACACCTCCATGTGGACACACTCATTCTATCAGTTCAGTGTGAACACCTCCATGTGGGCACACTCATTCTAACAGTTCAGTGTGAAAACCTCCATGTGGACACACTCATTCTAACAGTTCAGTGTGCACACCTCCATGTGGACACACTCATTCTAACAGTTCAGTGTGCACACCTCCATGTGGACACACTCATTCTAACAGTTAAGTGTGCACACCTCCATGTGGGCACACTCATTCTAACAGTTCAGTGTGCACACTTCCATGTGGACACACTCAATCTAACAGTTCAGTGTACACACCTCCATGTGGACACACTCATTCTAACAGTTCAGTGTGCACACCTCCATGTGGACACACTCATTCTAACAGTTCAGTGTGCACACCTCCATGTGCACACAGTCATTCTAACAGTTCAGTGTTCACACCTCCATGTGGACACACTCATTCTAACAGTTCAGTGTGCACACCTCCATGTGGATACACTCATTCTAACATTTCAGTGTGCACACCTCCATGTGGACACACTCATTCTAACAGTTCAGTGTGCACACCTCCATGTGGGCACACTCATTCTAACAGTTCAGTGTGCACACCTCCATGTGGACACACTCATTCTAACAGTTCAGTGTGCACACCTCCATGTGGACACACTCATTCTAACAGTTCAGTGTGCACACCTCCATGTGGACACACTCATTCTAACCGTTCAGTGTGCACACCTCCATGTGGACACACTCAATCTAACAGTTCAGTGTACACACCTCCATGTGGACACACTCATTCTAACAGTTCAGTGTGCACACCTCCATGTGGATACACTCATTCTAACAATACAGTGTGCACACCTCCATGTGGACACACTCATTCTAACAGTTCAGTGTGCACACCTCCACAGGGACACACTCATTCTAACAGTTCAGTGTGCACACCTCCATGTGGACACACTCATTCTATCAGTTCAGTGTGCACACCTCCATGTGGGCACACTCATTCTAACAGTTCAGTGTGAAAACCTCCATGTGGACACACTCATTCTAACAGTTCAGTGTGCACACCTCCATGTGGACACACTCATTCTAACAGTTCAGTGTGCACACCTCCATGTGGACACACTCATTCTAACAGTTAAGTGTGCACACCTCCATGTGGGCACACTCATTCTAACAGTTCAGTGTGCACACTTCCATGTGGACACACTCAATCTAACAGTTCAGTGTCCACACCTCCATGTGAACACACTCATTCTAACATTTCAGTGTGCACACCTCCATGTGGATACACTCAATCTAACAGTTCAGTGTACACACTTCCATGTGGACACACTCATTCTAACAGTTCAGTGTGCACACCTACATGTGGATACACTCATTCTAACAATACAGTGTGCACACCTCCATGTGGACACACTCATTCTAACAGTTCAGTGTGCACACCTCCATGTGGATAAACTCATTCTTACAATACAGTGTGCACACCTCCATGTGGACACACTCATTCTAACAGTTCAGTGTGCACACCTCCATGTGGACACACTCATTCTAACAGTTCAGTGTGCACACCTCCATGTGGACACACTCATTCTAACAGTTCAGTGTGCACATCTCCAAAGGGTTACACTATTTCTAACAGTTCAGTGTGCACACCTCCATGTGGACACACTCATTCTAACAGTTCAGTGTTCACACCTCCATGTGGGCACACTCATTCTAACAGTTCAGTGTGCACACTTCCATGCGGACACACTCAATCTAACAGTTCAGCGTACACACCTCAATGTGGACACATTCATTCTAACAGTTCAGTGTGCACACCTCCATGTGGACACACTCAATCTAACAGTTCAGTGTACACACTTCCATGTGGACACACTCATTCTAACAGTTCAGTGTGCATACCTCCATGTTTATAAACTCATTCTTACAATACAGTGTGCACACCTCCATGTGGACACACTCATTCTAACAGTTCAGTGTGCACACCTCCATGTGGACTCACTCATTCTAACAGTTCACTGTGCACACCTCCATGTGGACACACTCATTCTAACAGGTCACAGTGCACATCTCCACAGGGATACACTAATTCTAACAGTTCAGTGTGCACACCTCCATGTGGACACACTCATTCTAACAGTTCAGTGTGCATACCTCCATGTGGACACACTCATTCTAACAGTTCAGTGTGCACACCTCCATGTGGGCACACTCATTCTAACAGTTCAGTGTGCACACCTCCATGTTGACACAATCTTTCTAACAGTTCAGTGTGCACACCTCAATGTGGACAGATTCTAACAGTTCAGTGTGCACACCTCCATGTGTGCACACTCATTCTAACAGTTCAGTGTGCACACCTCCATGTGGACACAGTCATTCTAACAGTTCAGTGTGCACACCTCCATGTGGACACACTCATTCTAACAGTTCAGTGTGCACACCTCCACAGGGACACACTCATTCTAACAGTTCAGTGTGCACACCTCCATGTGGACACACTCATTCTATCAGTTCAGTGTGCACACCTCCATGTGGGCACACTCATTCTAACAGTTCAGTGTGAAAACCTCCATGTGGACACACTCATTCTAACAGTTCAGTGTGCACACCTCCATGTGGACACACTCATTCTAACAGTTCAGTGTGCACACCTCCATGTGGACACACTCATTCTAACAGTTAAGTGTGCACACCTCCATGTGGGCACACTCATTCTAACAGTTCAGTGTGCACACTTCCATGTGGACACACTCAATCTAACAGTTCAGTGTACACACCTCCATGTGAACACACTCATTCTAACATTTCAGTGTGCACACCTCCATGTGGATACACTCAATCTAACAGTTCAGTGTACACACTTCCATGTGGACACACTCATTCTAACAGTTCAGTGTGCACACCTACATGTGGATACACTCATTCTAACAATACAGTGTGCACACCTCCATGTGGACACACTCATTCTAACAGTTCAGTGTGCACACCTCCATGTGGATAAACTCATTCTTACAATACAGTGTGCACACCTCCATGTGGACACACTCATTCTAACAGTTCAGTGTGCACACCTCCATGTGGACACACTCATTCTAACAGTTCAGTGTGCACACCTCCATGTGGACACACTCATTCTAACAGTTCAGTGTGCACATCTCCAAAGGGTTACACTATTTCTAACAGTTCAGTGTGCACACCTCCATGTGGACACACTCATTCTAACAGTTCAGTGTTCACACCTCCATGTGGGCACACTCATTCTAACAGTTCAGTGTGCACACTTCCATGCGGACACACTCAATCTAACAGTTCAGCGTACACACCTCAATGTGGACACATTCATTCTAACAGTTCAGTGTGCACACCTCCATGTGGACACACTCAATCTAACAGTTCAGTGTACACACTTCCATGTGGACACACTCATTCTAACAGTTCAGTGTGCATACCTCCATGTTTATAAACTCATTCTTACAATACAGTGTGCACACCTCCATGTGGACACACTCATTCTAACAGTTCAGTGTGCACACCTCCATGTGGACTCACTCATTCTAACAGTTCACTGTGCACACCTCCATGTGGACACACTCATTCTAACAGGTCACAGTGCACATCTCCACAGGGATACACTAATTCTAACAGTTCAGTGTGCACACCTCCATGTGGACACACTCATTCTAACAGTTCAGTGTGCATACCTCCATGTGGACACACTCATTCTAACAGTTCAGTGTGCACACCTCCATGTGGGCACACTCATTCTAACAGTTCAGTGTGCACACCTCCATGTTGACACAATCTTTCTAACAGTTCAGTGTGCACACCTCAATGTGGACAGATTCTAACAGTTCAGTGTGCACACCTCCATGTGTGCACACTAATTCTAACAGTTCAGTGTGCACACCTCCATGTGGACACAGTCATTCTAACAGTTCAGTGTGCACACCTCCATGTGGACACACTCATTCTAACAGTTCAGTGTGCACACCTCCATGTGGACACAATCATTCTAACACTTCAGTGTGCACACCTCCATGTGGACACACTCATTCTAACAGTTCAGTGTGCACACTTCCATGTGGACACACTCATTCTAACCGTTCAGTGTGCACACCTCCATGTGGACACACTCAATCTAACAGTTCAGTGTACACACCTCCATGTGGACACACTCATTCTAACAGTTCAGTGTGCACACCTCCATGTGGATACACTCATTCTAACAATACAGTGTGCACACCTCCATGTGGACACACTCATTCTAACAGTTCAGTGTGCACACCTCCACAGGGACACACTCAATCTAACAGTTCAGTGTGCACACCTCCATGTGGACACACTCATTCTATCAGTTCAGTGTGCACACCTCCATGTGGGCACACTCATTCTAACAGTTCAGTGTGAAAACCTCCATGTGGACACACTCATTCTAACAGTTCAGTGTGCACACCTCAATGTGGACACACTCATTCTAACAGTTCAGTGTGCACACCTCCATGTGGACACACTCATTCTAACAGTTAAGGGTGCACACCTCCATGTGGGCACACTCATTCTAACAGTTCAGTGTGCACACTTCCATGTGGACACACTCAATCTAACAGTTCAGTGTACACACCTCCATGTGGACACACTCATTCTAACAATTCAGTGTGCACACCTCCATGTGGATACACTCAATCTAACAGTTCAGTGTACACACTTCCATGTGGACACACTCATTCTAACAGTTCAGTGTGCACACCTCCATGTGGACACAGTCATTCAAAACAGTTCAGTGTGCACACCTCCATGTGGACACACTCATTCTAACAGTTCAGTGTGCACACCTCCATGTGGGCACACTCATTCTAACAGTTCAGTGTGCACACCACCATGTGGGCACACTCATTCTAACAGTTCAGTGTGCACACCTCCATGTGGACACAGTCATTCTAACAATTCAGTGTGCACACCTCCGCAGGGACACACTCATTCTAACAGTTCAGTGTGCACACCTCCATGTGGACACACTCATTCTATCAGTTCAGTGTGCACACCTCCATGTGGGCACACTCATTCTAACAGTTCAGTGAGCACACCTCCATGTGGACAAACTCATTCTAACAGTTCAGTGTGCACACCTCCATGTGGACACACTCATTCTAACAGTTCAGTGTGCACACCTCCATGTGGACACACTCATTCTAACAATACAGTGTGCACACCTCCATGTGGACATATTCTAACAGTTCAGTGTGCACACCTCCATGTGGACACACTCATTCTAAGAGTTCAGTGTGCACACCTCCATGTGGACACACTCATTCTAACAGTTCAGTGTGCACATCTCCAAAGGGTTACACTATTTCTAACAGTTCAGTGTGCACACCTCCATGTGGACACACTCATTCTAACAGTTCAGTGTTCACACCTCCATGTGGGCACACTCATTCTAACAGTTCATTGTGAACACTTCCATGCGGACACACTCAATCTAACAGTTCAGTGTACACACCTCCATGTGGACACACTCATTCTAACAGTTCAGTGTGCACACCTCCATGTGGACACACTCAATCTAACAGTTCAGTGTACACACTTCCATGTGGACACACTCATTCTAACAGTTCAGTGTGCACACCTCCATGTGGATAAACTCATTCTTACAATACAGTGTGCACACCTCCAGGTGGACACACTCATTCTAACAGTTCAGTGTGTATACCTCCATGTGGACTCACTCATTCTAACAGTTCAGTGTGCACACCTCCATGTGGACACACTCATTCTAACAGGTCACTGTGCACATCTCCACAGGGATACACTAATTCTAACAGTTCAGTGTGCACACCTCCATGTGGACACACTCATTCTAACAGTTCAGTGTGCATACCTCCATGTGGACACACTCATTCTAACAGTTCAGTGTGCACACCTCCATGTGGGCACACTCATTCTAACAGTTCAGTGTGCACACCTCCATGTTGACACAATCTTTCTAACAGTTCAGTGTGCACACCTCAATGTGGACAGATTCTAACAGTTCAGTGTGCACACCTCCATGTGGGCACACTCATTCTAACAGTTCAGTGTGCACACCTCCATGTGGACACACTCATTCTAACAGTTCAGTGTGCACACCTCCATGTGGACACACTCATTCTAACAGTTCAGTGTGCACACATCCATGTGGATACACTCATTCTAACATTTCAGTGTGCACACCTCCATGTGGACACACTCATTCTAACAGTTCAGTGTGCACACCTCCATGTGGGCACACTCATTCTAACAGTTCAGTGTGCACACCTCCATGTGGACACACTCATTCTAACAGTTCAGTGTGCACACCTCCATGTGGACACACTCATTCTAACAGTTCAGTGTGCACACTTCCATGTGGACACACTCATTCTAACCCTTCAGTGTGCACACCTCCATGTGGACACACTCAATCTAACAGTTCAGTGTACACACCTCCATGTGGATACACTCATTCTAACAGTTCAGTGTGCACACCTCCATGTGGATACACTCATTCTAACAATACAGTGTGCACACCTCCATGTGGACACACTCATTCTAACAGTTCAGTGTGCACACCTCCACAGGGACACACTCATTCTAACAGTTCAGTGTGCACACCTCCATGTGGACACACTCATTCTATCAGTTCAGTGAGCACACCTCCATGTGGGCACACTCATTCTAACAGTTCAGTGTGAAAACCTCCATGTGGACACACTCATTCTAACAGTTCAGTGTGCACACCTCCATGTGGACACACTCATTCTAACAGTTCAGTGTGCACACCTCCATGTGGACACACTCATTCTAACAGTTCAGTGTGCACACCTCCATGTGGACACACTCATTCTAACAGTTCAGTGTGCACACCTCCATGTGTACACACTCATTCTAACAGTTAAGTGTGCACACCTCCATGTGGACACACTCAATCTAACAGTTCAGTGTACACACTTCCATGTGGACACACTCATTCTAACAGTTCAGTGCGCACACCTACATGTGGATACACTCATTCTAACAATACAGTGTGCACACCTCCATGAGGACATATTCTAACAGTTCAGTGTGCACACAAACATGTGGGCACACTCATTCTAACAGTTCAGTGTGCACACCTCCATATGGACACACTCATTCTAACAGTTCAGTGTGCACACCTCCATGTGGGCACACTCATTCTAACAGTTCAGTGTGCACACCTCCATGTGGGCATACTCATTCTAACAGAACAGTGTGCACACCACCATGTGGGCAAACTCATTCTAACAGTTCAGTGTGTACACCTCCATGTGGACACACTCATTCTAACAGTTCAGTGTGCACACCTCCATGTGGGCACACTCATTCTAACAGTTCAGTGTGCACACCTCCATGTGGGCATACTCATTCTAACAGAACAGTGTGCACACCACCATGTGGGCAGACTCATTCTAACAGGTCAGTGTTCACACCTCCATGTGGACACAGTCAATCTAACAGTTCAGTGTGCACACCTCCATGTGGGCACACTCATTCTAACAGTTCAGTGTGCACACCTCCATGTGGACACACTCATTCTAACAGTTCAGTGTGCACACCTCCATGTGGACACACTCATTCTAACAATACAGTGTGCACACCTCCATGTGGACATATTCTAACAGTTCAGTGTGCACACCTCCATGTGGACACACTCATTCTATCAGTTCAGTGTGCACACCTCCATGTGGGCACACTCATTCTAACAGTTCAGTGTGCACACCTCCATGTGGACACACTCATTCTAACAGTTCAGTGTGCACACCTCCATGTGGACACACTCATTCTAACAATACAGTGTGCACACCTCCATGTGGACATATTCTAACAGTTCAGTGTGCACACCTCCATGTGCACACACTCATTCTAACAGTTCAGTGTGCACACCTCCATGTGGACACACTCATTCTAACAGTTCAGTGTGCACATCTCCAAAGGGTTACACTATTTCTAACAGTTCAGTGTGCACACCTCCATGTGGACACACTCATTCTAACAGTTCAGTGTTCACACCTCCATGTGGGCACACTCATTCTAACAGTTCAGTGTGAACACTTCCATGCGGACACACTCAATCTAACAGTTCAGTGTACACACCTCCATGTGGACACACTCATTCTAACAGTTCAGTGTGCACACCTCCATGTGGATAAACTCATTCTTACAATACAGTGTGCACACCTCCATGTGGACACACTCATTCTAACAGTTCAGTGTGCACACCTCCATGTGGACTCACTCATTCTAACAGTTCAGTGTGCACACCTCCATGTGGACACACTCATTCTAACAGCTCAGTGTGCACACCTCCATGTGGACACACTCATTCTAACAGTTCAGTGTGCACACTTCCATGTGGACACACTCATTCTAACCGTTCAGTGTGCACACCTCCATGTGGACACACTCAATCTAACAGTTCAGTGTACACACCTCCATGTGGACACACTCATTCTAACAGTTCAGTGTGCACACCTCCATGTGGATACACTCATTCTAACAATACAGTGTGCACACCTCCATGTGGACACACTCATTCTAACAGTTCAGTGTGCACACCTCCACAGGGACACACTCATTCTAACAGTTCAGTGTGCACACCTCCATGTGGACACACTCATTCTATCAGTTCAGTGTGCACACCTCCATGTGGGCACACTCATTCTAACAGTTCAGTGTGAAAACCTCCATGTGGACACACTCATTCTAACAGTTCAGTGTGCACACCTCCATGTGGACACACTCATTCTAACAGTTCAGTGTGCACACCTCCATGTGGACACACTCATTCTAACAGTTAAGTGTGCACACCTCCATGTGGGCACACTCATTCTAACAGTTCAGTGTGCACACTTCCATGTGGACACACTCAATCTAACAGTTCAGTGTACACACCTCCATGTGGACACACTCATTCTAACATTTCAGTGTGCACACCTCCATGTGGACACACTCAATCTAACAGTTCAGTGTACACACTTCCATGTGGACACACTCATTCTAACAGTTCAGTGTGCACACCTACATGTGGATACACTCATTCTAACAATACAGTGTGCACACCTCCATGTGGACACACTCATTCTAACAGTTCAGTGTGCACACCTCCATGTGGATAAACTCATTCTTACAATACAGTGTGCACACCTCCATGTGGACACACTCATTCTAACAGTTCAGTGTGCACACCTCCATGTGGACACACTCATTCTAACAGTTCAGTGTGCACATCTCCAAAGGGTTACACTATTTCTAACAGTTCAGTGTGCACACCTCCATGTGGACACACTCATTCTAACAGTTCAGTGTTCACACCTCCATGTGGGCACACTCATTCTAACAGTTCAGTGTGCACACTTCCATGCGGACACACTCAATCTAACAGTTCAGTGTACACACCTCCATGTGGACACATTCATTCTAACAGTTCAGTGTGCACACCTCCATGTGGTCACACTCAATCTAACAGTTCAGTGTACACACTTCCATGTGGACACACTCATTCTAACAGTTCAGTGTACACACCTCCATGTTTATAAACTCATTCTTACAATACAGTGTGCACACCTCCATGTGGACACACTCATTCTAACAGTTCAGTGTGCACACCTCAATGTGGACTCACTCATTCTAACAGTTCACTGTGCACACCTCCATGTGGACACACTCATTCTAACAGGTCACTGTGCACATCTCCACAGGGATACACTAATTCTAACAGTTCAGTGTGCACACCTCCATATGGACACACTCATTCTAACAGTTCAGTGTGCATACCTCCATGTGGACACACTCATTCTAACAGTTCAGTGTGCACACCTCCATGTGGGCACACTCATTCTAACAGTTCAGTGTGCACACCTCCATGTTGACACAATCTTTCTAACAGTTCAGTGTGCACACCTCAATGTGGACAGATTCTAACAGTTCAGTGTGCACACCTCCATGTGTGCACACTCATTCTAACAGTTCAGTGTGCACACCTCCATGTGGACACAGTCATTCTAACAGTTCAGTGTGCACACCTCCATGTGGACACACTCATTCTAACAGTTCAGTGTGCACACCTCCATGTGGATACACTCATTCTAACATTTCAGTGTGCACACCTCCATGTGGACACACTCATTCTAACAGTTCAGTGTGCACACCTCCATGTGGGCACACTCATTCTAACAGTTCAGTGTGCACACCTCCATGTGGACACACTCATTCTAACAGCTCAGTGTGCACACCTCCATGTGGACACACTCATTCTAACAGTTCAGTGTGCACACTTCCATGTGGACACACTCATTCTAACAGTTCAGTGTTCACACCTCCATGTGGGCACACTCATTCTAACAGTTCAGTGTGCACACTTCCATGCGGACACACTCAATCTAACAGTTCAGTGTACACACCTCCATGTGGACACATTCATTCTAACAGTTCAGTGTGCACACCTCCATGTGGACACACTCAATCTAACAGTTCAGTGTACACACTTCCATGTGGACACACTCATTCTAACAGTTCAGTGTACACACCTCCATGTTTATAAACTCATTCTTACAATACAGTGTGCACACCTCCATGTGGACACACTCATTCTAACAGTTCAGTGTGCACACCTCCATGTGGACTCACTCATTCTAACAGTTCACTGTGCACACCTCCATGTGGACACACTCATTCTAACAGGTCACTGTGCACATCTCCACAAGGATACACTAATTCTAACAGTTCAGTGTGCACACCTCCATGTGGACACACTCATTCTAACAGTTCAGTGTGCATACCTCCATGTGGACACACTCATTCTAACAGTTCAGTGTGCACACCTCCATGTGGGCACACTCATTCTAACAGTTCAGTGTGCACACCTCCATGTTGACACAGTCTTTCTAACAGTTCAGGGTGCACACCTCAATGTGGACAGATTCTAACAGTTCAGTGTGCACACCTCCATGTGTGCACACTCATTTTAACAGTTCAGTGTGCACACCTTCATGTGGACACAGTCATTCTAACAGTTCAGTGTGCACACCTCCATGTGGACACACTCATTCTAACAGTTCAGTGTGCACACCTCCATGTGGATACACTCATTCTAACATTTCAGTGTGCACACCTCCATGTGGACACACTCATTCTAACAGTTCAGTGTGCACACCTCCATGTGGGCACACTCATTCTAACAGTTCAGTGTGCACACCTCCATGTGGACACACTCATTCTAACAGCTCAGTGTGCACACCTCCATGTGGACACACTCATTCTAACAGTTCAGTGTGCACACTTCCATGTGGACACACTCATTCTAACCGTTCAGTGTGCTCACCTCCATGTGGACACACTCAATCTAACAGTTCAGTGTACACACCTCCATGTGGACAAACTCATTCTAACAGTTCAGTGTGCACACCTCCATGTGGATACAAGCATTCTAACAATACCTTGTGCACACCTCCATGTGGACACACTCATTCTAACAGTTCAGTGTGCACACCTCCACAGGGACACACTCAATCTAACAGTTCAGTGTGCACACCTCCATGTGGACACACTCATTCTATCAGTTCAGTGTGCACACCTCCATGTGGGTACACTCATTCTAACAGTTCAGTGTGAAAACCTCCATGTGGACACACTCATTCTAACAGTTCAGTGTGCACACCTCCATGTGGACACACTCATTCTAACAGTTCAGTGTGCACACCTCCATGTGGACACACTCATTCTAACAGTTAAGTGTGCACACCTCCATTTGGGCACACTCATTCTAACAGTTCAGTGTGCACACTTCCATGTGGACACACTCAATCTAACAGTTCAGTGTACACACCTCCATGTGGACACACTCATTCTAACATTTCAGTGTGCACACCTCCATGTGGATACACTCAATCTAACAGTTCAGTGTACACACTTCCATGTGGACACACTCATTCTAACAGTTCAGTGTGCACACCTCCATGTGGACACAGTCATTCAAAACAGTTCAGTGTGCACACCTCCATGTGGACACACTCATTCTAACAGTTCAGTGTGCACACCTCCATGTGGGCACACTCATTCTAACAGTTCAGTGTGCACACCTCCATGTGGGCATACTCATTCTAACAGAACAGTGTGCACACCACCATGTGGGCACACTCATTCTAACAGTTCAGTGTGCACACCTCCATGGGGACACAGTCATTCTAACAGTTCAGT
>NW_026737624.1:0-35784 GCF_949786415.1 Peromyscus eremicus | reverse complement strand
GCTCCTCTTCAGTCCGATACACTGTACTTGCTGGGAACAGACGCGAGTGCTATTTGCACTGTGTATGGCAATTGGAGCACAATAGTGACTCGTCTTACCAGAAAACAACTCTTGCTCGTACGACCAGAAACTGCATGTGACTCAACTCCATTTAGGACTGGGAAACAAACTCTAGCTCACCTTACAAGAAACACATTCTACTTTTGGGAAAAGAGCACTCTTCTACTCTACTGTGTTTCCTATATGTCCAGAACAGTTAGCTTGCTCAGAAGAAAAGAACTGTGCTTCCTACACACACGGATCATATGTAGTTCAACTCTGCGTAGGAAACTGAGAAGAACAGTAGCTCCTCTTCAGTCCAATACTCTGTACTTGCTGGGAACAGACGCGAGTGCTATTTACACTATGTATGGCAATTAGAGTGCAATAGTGACTTTGCTTACCAGAAAACAACTCTTGCTCGTGGGACCACAAACTGCATGTGATTCAATGCCATTTAGGACTGGGAAACAAATGCTAGCTCGCCTTACAAGAAACACACTCTGCTTTAGAAATAGAGCACTCTTCTTCTCTACTGTGTTTCCTACAGGGCCAGAACAGTGAGCTTGCTCAGAACAAAAGAACTGTGCTTCCCACACACGGGCCATATCTAGTTCAACTCTGCTTAGGAAACTGACAAGAACAGTAGATCCTCTTCAGTCCAATACACCGTACTTGCTGGGAACAGACGGGAGTGCTATTTGCACAGTGTATGGCAATGGGAGCGCAATGTGACTTTCCTTACCAGAAAACAACTCTTGTTCGTAGGACCTGAAACTGCATGTGATTCAACTCCATTTAGGACTAGGAAACAAATGCTAGCTTGCCTTACAAGAAACACACTCTGCTTTTGAGAAAAGAGCACTCTTCTACTCTACTGTGTTTCATATAGGGCCAGAACAGTGAGCTTGCTCAGAACATAAGAACTGTGCTTCCTACACACACGGGCCATATCTAGTTCAACTCTGCTTAGGAAACTGACAAGAACAGTAGCTCCTCTTCAGTCCGATACACTGTACATGCTGGGAACAGACGTGAGTGCTATTTGCACTGTGTATGGCAATGGGAGCGCAATAGTGACTTTCCTTACCAGAAAACAACTCTTGCTCGTAGGACCAGAAACTGCATGTGATTCAACTCCATTTAGGAATGGGAAACAAACGCTAGCTCGCCTTACAAGATACACTCTCTGCTTTTGAGAAAAGAGCACTCTTCTACTCTACTGTGTTTCCTATAGGGTCCGAACAGTGAGCTTGCTCAGAACAAACCAACTGTGCTTCCTACACACACGGCCATATCTAGTTCAAGTCTGCTTAGGAACCTGACAAGAACAGTAGATCCTCTTCAGTTCAATACACTGTACTTGCTGGGAACAGACGTCAGTGCTATTTGTCCTGTGTATGGCAATGGCAGCGCAATAGTGACTCTTCTTACCATAAAACAACTCTTGCTCGTAGGACCAGAAACTGCATGTGATTCAACTCCATTTAGGACTGGGAAACAAACGCTAGTTTGCCTTACAAGAAACACACTCTCCATTAGAGAAAAGAGCACTCTTCTACTCTACTGTGTTTCCTATAGGGCCAGAACAGTGAGCTTGCTCAGAACAAAAGAACTGTGCTTCCTACAAACACGGGCCATATCTATCTAGTTCAACTCTGCTTAGGAAACTGACGAGAACCGTAACTCCTCTTCAGTCCAATACACTGTACTTGCTGGGAACAGACGCGAGTGCTTTTTGCACTGTGTACAGCAATGGGAGCACAATAGTGACTCTTCTTACCAGAAAACAACTCTGGTTCTTAGGACCAGAAACTGCATGTGATTCAACTCCACTTAGGACTGGGAAACAAACGCTACCTTGCCTTACAAGAAACGAGCTCTGCTTTTGAGAAAAGGGCACACTTCTACACTACTGTGTTTCCTATGGGGTCCGAACAGTGAGCTTCCTCAGAACAAAAGAACTGTGCTTCCTACACACACGTGCCAAAACTAGTTCAATTCTGCTTAGGAAACTGACAAGAACAGTAGATCCCCTTCAGTCCAATACACTGTAGTTGCTGGGAACAGACGCCAGTGCTATTTGCACTGTGTATGACAATAAGAGCGCAATAGTGACTCTTCTTACCACAAAACAACTCTTGCTCCTAGGACCAGAAACTGCATGGGATTCAACTCCATTTAGGACTGGGAAACAAACGCTAGCTTGCCTTACAAGAAACACACTCTGCTTTTGAGAAAAGAGCACTCTTCTACTCTACTGTGTTTCCTATAGGGCCAGAACAGTGAGCTTGCTAAGAACAAAAGAACTGTGCTTCCTACGCACACGGGCCATATCTAGTTCAACTGTGCATCGGAAACTGACAAGAACAGTAGATCCTCTTCAGTCCAATACACTGTACATGCTGGGAACAGAAGCCAGTGCTATTTGCCCTGTGTATGACAATGGGAGCGCAATAGTGACTCTTCTTACCAGAAAAAATTCTTGCTCGTAGGACCAGAAACTGCATGTGATTCAACTCCACTTAGGACTGGGAAACACATGCTAGCTCGTCTTACAAGAAACACACTCTGCTTTTGAGAAAAGAGCACTCTTTTACTCTACTGTGTCTCCTATAGGGCCAGAACAGTGAGCTTGCTCAGAACAAAAGATCTGTGCTTCCTAGACACACGAGCCATATGTAGTTCAACGCTGCTTAGGAAACTGACGAGAACAGTAGCTCCTCTTCAGTCCAATACACTGTACTTGCTGGGAACAGACGCGAGTGCTATTTGCACTGTGTACAGTAATAGGAGCACAATAGTGACATTTCTTACCAGAAAACAACTTTTGCTCTTAGGACCAGAAACTGCATGTGATTCAACTCCACTTAGGACTGGGAAACAAACGCTAGCTCGCCTTACAAGAAACACCCTCGCTTTTCAGAATAGGGAACACTTCTACTCTGCTGTGTTTCCTATGGGGTCTAAACAGTGAGCTTGCTCAGAACAAAAGAACTGTGCTTCCTACACACACGGGCCATATCTAGTTCAACTCTGCTTAGGAAACTGACAAGAACAGTAGCTCCTTTTCAGTCCAATACACTGTACTTGTTGGGAACATTCGCGAGTGCTATTTGCACTGTGTATGTCAATGGGAGCACAATAGTGATGTTCCTTTCCAGAAAACAACTCTTGTTCATAGGACCAAAAACTGCATGTGATTCAACTCCATTTAGGACTGGGAAACAAACGCTAGCTCGCCTTACAATAAACACACTCTGCTTTTGAGAAAAGAGCACTCATCTACTCTACTGTGTTTCCTATAGGGCCAGTACAGTGAGCTTACTCAGAACAAAAGAACTGTGCTTTGCACACAAACGGGCATATCCAGTTCAATTCTGCTTAGGAAACTAACAAGAACAGTAGCTCCTCTTCAGTCCAATACACTATACTTGCTGGGAACAGATGCGAGAGCTATTTGCACTGTGTAGTGCAATGGGAGCGCAATAGTGACTTTCCTTACCAGAAAATAACTCTTGCGTGTAGGACCAAAAACTGTATGTGATTCAACTCCATTTAGGACTGGGAAACAAACCGTAGCTTGCCTTACAAGAAACACACTCTGCTTTTGAGAAAAGAGCACTCTTCTACTCTACTGTGTTTCCTATAGGGCCAGAACAGTGAGATTGCTCAGAAGAAAAGAACTGTGCTTCCTACACACATGGGCCATATCTATTTCAACTCTGCTTAGGAAACTGACAAGTACAGTAGCTCCTCTTTAGTCCAATACACTGTACTTGCTGGGAACATACGCGAGTGCTATTTGCACTGTGTACAGCAATGGGAGCGCAATAGTGACTCTTCTTACCAGAAAACAACTCTTGCTCATAGGAGCAGAAACTGCATGTCATTCAAATTCATTTAGGACTGGGAAACAAAAGCTAGCTCGCCTAACAAGAAATACACTCTGCTTTTGATAAAAGAGCACTCTTCTTCTCTTCTATGTGTCCAAGGGGTCCGAACAGAGAGCTTGCTCAGAACAAAAGAACTGTGCTTCCTATGCACACGGGCCATATCTAGTTCAACTCTGCTTAGGAAACTGACAAGAACAGTAGCTCCTCTTCAGTCCAATACACTGTACTTGCTGGGAACAGACGCGAGTGCTATTTGCACTGTGTATGTCAACGGGAGCACAATAGTGACTTTCCTTACCAGAAAACAACTCTTGCTTGTAGGACCAAAAACTGCATGGGATTCAACTCCATTTAGGACTGGGAAACAAACGCTGGCTCGCCTTACAAGAAACACACTCTGCTTTTGAGAAAAGAGCACTCTTCTACTCTACTGTGTTTCCTATAGGTCCAGTACAGTGAGCTTGCTCAGAACAAAAGAACTGTGCTTCCTACAGAAATGTCCATATCCAGTTCAATTCTGCTTAGGAAACTGACAAGAATAGTAGCTCCACTTCAGTCCAATACACTGTACTTGCTGGGAACAGATGCGAGTGCTGTTTGCACAGTGTTTGGCAATGGGAGCGCAATAGTGACTTTCCTTACCAGAAAATAACTCTTGCTCATAGGACCAGAAACTGCGTGTGATTCAACTCCATTTAGGACTGGGAAACAAAAGCTATCTCGCCTTACAAGAAACACACTCTGCTTTTGAGAAAAGAGCACTCTTCTACTCTACTGTGTTTCCTATAGGGCCAGAACAGTGAGCTTGCTCAGAACAAAAGAAATGTGCTTCATACACACACGGGCCATATCTAGTTCAACTCTGCTTAGGAACCTGACAAGAACAATAGACCCTCTTCAGTCCAATATACTGTACATGCTGGGAACAAATGCCAGTGCTATTTGCCCAGTGTATGACAATGGTAGCGCAATAGTGACTCTTTTTTACCAGAAAACAACTCTTGCTCGTAGGACCAGAAACTGCATGTGATTCAACTCCATTTACGACTGAGAAACAAATGCTATCTCGCCTTACAAGAAACACACTCTGCTTTTGAGAAAAGAGCTCTCTTTTACTCTTCTGTGTTTCCTATAGGGCCAGAACAGTGAGCTTGCTCAGAACAAAAGAACTGTGCTTCCTACGCACACGGGCCATATCTAGTTCAACTCTGCATCGGAAAATGACAAGAACAGTAGATCCTCTTCAGTCCAATACACTGTACATGCTGGGAACAGAAGCCAGTGCTTTTTGCCCTGTGTATGACAATGGGAGCACAATAGTGACTCTTCTTACCAGAAAACAATTCTTGCTCCTAGGACCAAAAACTGCATGTGATTCAACTCCATTTAGGACTGGGAAAGAAATGCTAGCTCGCCTTACAAGAAACACACTCTGCTTTTGAGAAAAGAGCACTCTTCTACTCTACTGTGTTTCCTATAGGGCCAGAACAGAGAGTTTGCTCAGAACAAAAGAACTGTGCTTCCTGCACACACGGCCACATCTAGTTCAACTCTGCTTAGGAAACTGACAAGAACAGTAGATCCTCTTCAGTCCAATACACTATACATGCTGGGAACAGATGCCAGTGCTATTTGCCCTGTGTATGACAGTGGGAGCGCAATAGTGACTCTTCTTACCAGAAAAAACTCTTGCTCGTAGGACCAGAAACTGCATGTGATTCAACTCCACTTAGGACTGGGAAACACATGCTAGCTCGTCTTACAAGAAACAAACTCTGCTTTTGAGAAAAAAGCACTCTTTTACTCTACTGTGTCTCCTATAGGGGCAGAACAGTGAGCTTGCTCAGAACAAAAGATCTGTGATTCCTAGACACACGGGCCATATGTAGTTCAACTCTGCTTAGAAAACTGACGAGAACAATAGCTCCTCTTCAGTCCAATACACTGTACTTGCTGGGAACAGACGCGAGTGCTATTTTCACTGTGTACAGTAATAGGAGCACAATAGTGACTTTCCTTACCAGAAAACAACTCTTGCACGTAGGACCAAAAACTGCATGTGATTCAACTACATTTAGGACTGGGAAACAAACACCAGCTCGCCTTACAAGAAACACACTCTGCTTTTGAGAAAAGAGCACTCTTCTACTCTACTGTGTTTCCTATAGGGCCAGTACAGTGAGCTTACTCAGAACAAAAGAACTGTGCTTCCTACACACATGGCCATATCCAGTTCAATTCTGCTTAGGAAACTGACAAGAACAGTAGCTCCTCTTCAGTCCAATACACTGTACTTGCTGGGAACAGATGCGAGTGCTATTTGTACTGTGTTTGGCAATGGGAGCGCAATAGTGACTTTCCTTACCAGAAAACAACTCTTGCGCGTAGGACCAAAAACTGCATGTGATTCAACTCCACTGAGGACTGGGAAACAAACACCAGCTCGCCTTATTAGAAACACACTCTGCTTTTGAGAAAAGAGCACTCTTCTACTCTACTGTGTTTCCTACAAGGCCAGAACAGTGAGCATGCTCAGAACCAAAGAACTGTGCTTCCTGCACACACGGGCCATATCTAGTTCATCTCTGCTTAGGAAACTGACGAGAACCGTAGCTCCTCTTCAGTCCAATACACTGTACTTGCTGGGAACAGACGCGAGTGCTTTTTGCACTGTGTACAGCAATAGGAGCACAATAGTGACTCGTCTTACCAGAAAACAACTCTGGTTAGTAGGATCAGAAACTGCATGTGATTCAACTCCACTTATGACTTGGAAAAAAACGCTAGCTTGCCTTACATAACGAGCTCTGCTTTAGAGAAAAGGGCACACTTCTCCTCTACTGTGTTTCCTATGGGGTCCGAACAGTGAGCTTGCTCAGAACAAAAGAACTGTGCTTCCTACACACACGGGCCAAAACTAGTTCAATTCTGCTTATGAAACTGACAAGAACAGTAGATCCCCTTCAGTCCAATACACTGTACATGCTGGGAACAGAAGCCAGTGCTATTTGCCCTGTGTATGATAATGGGAGTGCAATAGTGACTCTTCTTACCAGAAAACAGTTCTTGCTCGTATGACCAAAAACTGCATGTGATTCAACTCCATTTAGGACTGGGAAAGAAATGCTAGCTCGACTTACAAGAAACACACTCTGCTTTTGAGAAAAGAGCACTCTTCTACTCTACTGTGTTTCCTATAGGGCCAGAACAGTGAGCTTTCTCAGAACAAAAGAACTGTGCTTCCTGCACACACGGCCATATCTAGTTCAACTCTGCTTAGGAAACTGATAAGAACAGTAGCTCCTCTTCAGTCCAATACATTGTACTTGCTGGGAACAGACGCGAGTGCTATTTGCACTGTGTACGGCATTGGGAGCGCAATAGTGACTCTTTTTACCAGAAAACATCTCTTTCTCGTAGGAACAGAAACTGCATGTGATTCAACTCCATTTAGGACTGGGAAACAAATGCTATGTCGCCTTACAAGAAACACACTGTGCTTTTGAGAAAAGAGCACTCTTGTACTCTACTGTGTTTCCTATAAGGCCAGAACAGTGAGCTTGCTCAGAACAAAAGAACTGTGCTTCCTACACACACGGCCATATCTAGTTCAACTCTGCTTAGGAAACTGACGAGAATAGTAGCTCCTCTTCAGTCCAATACACTGTACTTGCTGGGAACAGACGAGTGCTATTTGTACTGTATACAGCAATGGGAGCACAATAGTGACCGTTCTTACCAGAAAACAAATCTGGCTCTTAGGACCAGAAACTGCATGTGATTCAACTCCACTTAGGCCTGGGAAACAAACGCTAGCTTGCCTTACAAGAAACACACTCTGCTTTTGAGAAAAGAGCACTCTTCTACTCTACTGTGTTTCCTATAGGGCCAGAACAGTGAGCTTGCTCAGAACAAAAGAAATGTGCTTCATACACACACGGGCCATATCTAGTTCAACTCTGCTTAGGAACCTGACAAGAACAGTAGATCCTCTTCAGTCCAATACACTGTACATGCTGGGAACAAATGCCAGTGCTATTTGCCATGTGTATGACAATGGGAGCCCAATAGTGACTCTTCTTACCAGAAAATACTCTTGCTTGTAGGACCAGAAACTGCATGTGATTCAACTCCATTTAGGACTGGGAAACAAACGCTAGCTCGCCTTACAAGAAACACACTCTGCTTTTGAGAAAAGAGTACTCTTCTACTCAACTGTTTTTCCTATAGGGCCAGAACAGTGAGCTTGCTCAGAACAAAAGAAATGTGCTTCCTAAACACAGGGGCCATATCTAGTTCAACTCTTCATCGGAAACTGACAAGAACAGTAGATCCTCTTCAGTCCAATACACTGTACATGCTGGGAACAGACGCCAGTGCTATTTGCCCTGTGTATGACAATGGGAGCGAAATAGTGACTCTTCTTACCAGAAAACAACTCTTGATTGTAGGAACAGAAACAGCATGTGATTCAACGACATTTAGGTCTGGGAAGCAAACACTAGCTCGCTTTACAAGAAACACACTCTGCTTTTGAGAAAAGAGCACTCTTCTACTCTACTGTGTTTTCTATAGGGCCAGAACAGAGAGTTTGCTCAGAACAAAAGAACTGTGCTTCCTGCACACACGGGCCATATCTAGTTCAACTCTGCTTAGGAAACTGACAAGAACAGTAGCTCCTCTTCAGTCCAATACACTGTACTTGCTGGGACCAGACGCCAGTGCTATTTGCACTGTGTACGGCATTGGGAGCACAATAGTGACACTTTTTACCAATAAAAAACTCTTGCTAATAGGACCAGAAACTGCATGTGATTCAACTCCATTTAGGACTGGGAAACAAATGTAATCTCGCCTTACAAGAAACACACTCTGCTTTTGAGAAAAGAGCACTCTTCTACTCTACTGTGTTTTCTATAGGGCCAGAACAGAGAGTTTGCTCAGAACAAAAGAACTGTGCTTCCTGCACACACGGGCCATATCTAGTTCAACTCTGCTTAGGAAACTGACAAGAACAGTAGCTCCTCTTCAGTCCAATACACTGTACTTGCTGGGAACAGACGCCAGTGCTATTTGCACTGTGTACGGCATTGGGAGCGCAATAGTGACACTTTTTACCAATAAAAAACTCTTGCTAATAGGACCAGAAACTGCATGTGATTCAACTCCATTTAGGACTGGGAAACAAATGTAATCTTGCCTTACAAGAAACACACTCTGCTTTTGAGAAAAGAGCACTCTTCTACTCTACTGTGTTTCCTATAGGGCCAGAACAGTGAGCTTGCTCAGAACAAAAGAACTGAGCTTCCTACACACACGGGCCATATCTAGTTCATCTCTGCATCGGAAACTTACAAGAACAATAGATCCTCTTCAGTCCAATACACTGTACATGCTGGGAACAGAAGCCAGTGCTATTTGCCCTGTGTATGACAATGGGAGTGCAATAGTGACTCTTCTTACCAGAAAACAACTCTTGCTCGTAGGACCAAAAACTGCATGGGATTCAACTCCATTTCGGACTGGGAAAGAAACGCTAGCTCGCCTTACAAGAAACACACTCTGCTTTTGAGAAAAGAGCACTCTTCTACTCTACGGTGTTTCCTATAGGGCCAGAACAGTGAGCTTGCTCAGAACAAAAGAACTGTGGTTCCTAATCACACGGCCATATCTAGTTCAACTCTGCTAGGAAACTGACGAGAATAGTAGCTCCTCTTCAGTCCAATACACTGTACTTGCTGGGAACAGACGAGTGCTATTTGCACTGTGTACAGCAATGGGAGTACAATAGTGACCCTTCTTACCAGAAAACCACTCTGGCTCTTAGGACCAGAAACTGCATGTGATTCAACTCCACTTAGGAATGGGAAACAAACGCTAGCTTGCCTTACAAGAAACAAGCTCTGATTTGAGAAAAGGGCACACTTCTACTCTACTGTGTTTCCTATGGTTTCCGAACAGTGTGCTTGCTCAGAACAAAAGAACTGTGCTTCCTACACACACAGGCCATATCTTGTTCAATTCTGCTTAGGAAATTGACAAGAACAGTAGATCCCCTTCAGTCCAATACACTGTACTTGCTGGGAACAGACGCCAGTGCTATATGCACTGTGTATGACAATGGGAGCGCAATAGTGACTCTTCTTACCACAAAACAACTCTTGCTCCTAGGACCAGAAACTGCATGGGATTCAACTCCATTTAGGACTGGGAAACAAACGCTAGCTTGCCTTACAAGAAACACACTCTGCTTTTGAGAAAAGAGCACTCTTCTACTCTACTGTGTTTCCTATAGGGCCAGAACAGTGAGCTTGCTCAGAACAAAAGAGATGTGCTTCATACACACGGGCCATATCTAGTTCAACTCTGCTTAGGAACCTGACAAGAACAGTAGATCCTCTTCAGTCCAATACACTGTACATGCTGGGAACAAATGCCAGTGCTATTTGCCATGTGTATGACCATGGGAGCGCAATAGTGACTCTTCTAACCAGAAAATACTCTTGCTTGTAGGACCAGAAACTGCATGTGATTCAACTCCATTTAGGACTTGGAAACAAATGCTAGCTCGCCTTACAAGAAACACACTCTGCTTTTGAGAAAAGAGTACTCTTCTACTCTACTGTTTTTCCTATAGGGCCAGAACAGTAAGCTTGCTCAGAAAAAAAGAAATGTGCTTCCTAAACACAGGGGCCATATCTAGTTCAACTCTTCATCGGAAACTGACAAGAACAGTAGATCCTCTTCAATCCAATACACTGTACATGCTGGGAACAGACGCCAGTGCTATTTGCACTGTGTAGGACAATGGGAGCGAAATTGTGACTCTTCTTACCAGAAAACAACTCTTGATCGTAGTACCAGAAACAGGATGTGATTCAACTCCATTTAGGTCTAGGAAGCAAACGCTAGCTCGCTTTACAAGAAACACACTCTGCTTTTGAGAAAAGAGCACTCTTCTACTCTATTGTGTTTCCTATGGGGTCCGAACAGTGAGCTTGCTAAGAACAAATGAACTGTGCTTCCTATACACACGGGCCATATCTAGTTCAACTCTGCTTAGGAAACTAACAAGAACAGTAGCTCCTCTTCAGTCCAATACACTGTACTTGATGGAACAGACGCAAGTGCTATTTGTACTGTGTATGGTATTGGGAGCGCAAAAGTGACTCTTCTTACCAAAAAATAACTCTACTCGTAGGACCAGAAACTGCATGGGATTCAAATTCATTTAGGACTGGGAAACAAAAGCTAGCTCGCCTTACAAGAAATACACTCCGCTTTTGAGAAAAGAGCACTCTTCTTCTCTACTATGTGTCCTCTGGGGTCCGAACAGTGAGCTTGCTCAGAACAAACGAACTGTGCTTCCTATGCACACGGGCCATTTCTAGTTCAACTCTGCTTAGGAAACTGACAAGAACAGTAGCTCCTCTTCAGTCCAATACACTGTACTTGCTGGGAACAGAGGCGAGTGCTATTTGCACTGTGTACGGCATTGGGAGCGCAATAGTGACTCTTTTTACCAATAAACAACTCTTGCTTATAGGACCAGAAACTGCATGTGATTCAACTCCATTTAGGACTGGGAAACAAATGCTATCTCGCCTTACAAGAAACACACTCTGCTTTTGAGAAAAGAGCACTCTTGTACTCTACTATGTTTCCTATAGGGCCAGAACAGTGAGCTTGCTCAGAACAAAGAAAATGTGCTTCATACACACACGGGCCATATCTAGTTCAATTCTGTTTAGGAAACTGACAAGAACAGTAGCTCCTCTTCAGTCCAATACACTGTACTTGCTGGAAACAGACACGAGTGCTATTTGCACTGTGTATGTCAACTGGAGCGCAATAGTGACTTTCCTTACCAGAAAACAACTCTTGCTCGTAGGACCAAAAACTACATGTGATTCAACTCCATTTAGGACTGGGAAACAAACGCAGGCTCGCCTTATAAGAAAAACACTCTGCTTTTGAGAAAAGAGCACTCTTCTACTCTACTGTGTTTCCTATAGGGACAGTACAGTGAGCTTGCTCAGAACAAAAGAACTGTGCTTCCTACACAAATGGCCATATCCAGTTCAATCCTGCATAGGAAACTGACAAGAACAGTAGCTCCTCTTCAGTCCAATACACTGCACTTGCTGGGAACAGATGCGAGTGCTATTTGCACTGTGTTTGGCAATGGGAGCGCAATAGTGACTCTTCTTACCAGAAAACAACTCTTGCTTTTAGGACCAGAAACTGCAGGTGATTCAACTCCATTTAGGTCTGGGAAGCAAACGCTATCTCGCCTTACAAGAAACACACTCTGCTTTTGAGAAAAGAGCAATGTGTTTCCTATGCGGTCCGCACAGTGAGCTTGCTCAGAACAAAAGTACTGTGCTTCCTATACACACGGGACATATCTAGTTCAACTCTGCTTAGGAAACTGACAAGAACAGTAGCTCCTCTTCAGTCCAATACACTGTACTTGCTGGGAACAGAAGTGAGTGCTATTTGAGCTGTGTATGGCAAAGGGAGTGCAATAGTGACTTTCCTTACCAGAAAACAACTCTTGCTCTTAGGACCAAAAACTGCATATGATTCAACTCCATTTAGGACTGGGAAACAAACGCTAGCTCACCTTGAAAGAAACACACTCTGCTTTTGAGAAAAGAGCACTGTTCTACTCTACTGTGTTTCCTATAGGGCCAGAACAGTGAGATTGCTCAGAACAAAAGAACTGTGCTTCCTACACACATGGCCATATCTAGTACAATTCTGCTTAGGAAACTGAAAAGAACAGTAGATCCTCTTCAGTCCAATACACTGTACTTGCTGGAAACAGACGCGAGTGCTATTTGCACTGTGTATGGCAACGGGAGCGCAATAGTGACTTTCCTTACCAGAAAACAACTCTTGCTCGTAGGACCAGAAACTGCATGTGATTCAACTCCATTTAGGACTGGGAAACAAATGCTAGCTCGCCTTACAAGAAACAAACTCTGCTTTTGAGAAAAGAGCACTCTTCTACTCTACTGAGTTTCCTATAGGGCCAGAATAGTGAGCTTGCTCAGAAAAAAAGAGATGTGCTTCATACACAAACGGGCCATATCTAGTTCAATTCTGCTTAGGAAACTGACAAGAACAGTAGCTCCTCTTCAGTCCAATACACTGTACTTGCTGGGAATAGACTTGAGTGCTATTTGCACTGTGTATGGCAAAGGGAGCACAATAGTGACTCTTCTTACCAGAAAACAATTCTTGCTCGTAGGACCAAAAACTGCATGTGATTCAACTCCATTTAGGACTGGGAAAGAAATGCTAGCTCGACTTACAAGAAACACACTCTGCTTTTGAGAAAAGAGCACTCTTCTACTCTACTGTATTTCCTATAGGGTCAGAACAGTGAGCTTGCTCAGAACAAAAGAACTGTGCTTCCTGCACACACGGCCATATCTAGTTCAACTCTGCTTAGGAAACTGATAAGAACAGTAGCTCCTCTTCAGTCCAATACATTGTACTTGCTGGGAACAGACGCGAGTGCTATTTGCACTGTGTACGGCATTGGGAGCGCAATAGTGACTCTTTTTACCAGAAAACAACTCTTTCTCGTAGGAACAGAAACTGCATGTGATTCAACTCCATTTAGGACTGGGAAACAAATGCTATGTCGCCTTACAAGAAACACACTCTGCTTTTGAGAAAAGAGCACTCTTGTACTCTACTGTGTTTCCTATAAGGCCAGAACAGTGAGCTTGCTCAGAACAAAAGAACTGTGCTTCCTACACACACGGCCATATCTAGTTCAACTCTGCTTAGGAAACTGACGAGAATAGTAGCTCCTCTTCAGTCCAATACACTGTACTTGCTGGGAACAGACGAGTGCTATTTGTACTGTATACAGCAATGGGAGCACAATAGTGACCGTTTTTACCAGAAAACAAATCTGGCTCTTAGGACCAGAAACTGCATGTGATTCAACTCCACTTAGGCCTGGGAAACAAACGCTAGCTTGCCTTACAAGAAACACACTCTGCTTTTGAGAAAAGAGCACTCTTCTACTCTACTGTGTTTCCTATAGGGCCAGAACAGTGAGCTTGCTCAGAACAAAAGAAATGTGCTTCATACACACACGGGCCATATCTAGTTCAACTCTGCTTAGGAACCTGACAAGAACAGTAGATCCTCTTCAGTCCAATACACTGTACATGCTGGGAACAAATGCCAGTGCTATTTGCCATGTGTATGACAATGGGAGCCCAATAGTGACTCTTCTTACCAGAAAATACTCTTGCTTGTAGGACCAGAAACTGCATGTGATTCAACTCCATTTAGGACTGGAAAACAAACGCTAGCTCGCCTTACAAGAAACACACTCTGCTTTTGAGAAAAGAGTACTCTTCTACTCAACTGTTTTTCCTATAGGGCCAGAACAGTGAGCTTGCTCAGAACAAAAGAAATGTGCTTCCTAAACACAGGGGCCATATCTAGTTCAACTCTTCATCGGAAACTGACAAGAACAGTAGATCCTCTTCAGTCCAATACACTGTACATGCTGGGAACAGACGCCAGTGCTATTTGCCCTGTGTATGACAATGGGAGCGAAATAGTGACTCTTCTTACCAGAAAACAACTCTTGATTGTAGGACCAGAAACAGCATGTGATTCAACGACATTTAGGTCTGGGAAGCAAACGCTAGCTCACTTTACAAGAAACACACTCTGCTTTTGAGAAAAGAGCACTCTTCTACTCTACTGTGTTTTCTATAGGGCCAGAACAGAGAGTTTGCTCAGAACAAAAGAACTGTGCTTCCTGCACACACGGGCCATATCTAGTTCAACTCTGCTTAGGAAACTGACAAGAACAGTAGCTCCTCTTCAGTCCAATACACTGTACTTGCTGGGACCAGACGCCAGTGCTATTTGCACTGTGTACGGCATTGGGAGCACAATAGTGACACTTTTTACCAATAAAAAACTCTTGCTAATAGGACCAGAAACTGCATGTGATTCAACTCCATTTAGGACTGGGAAACAAATGTAATCTCGCCTTACAAGAAACACACTCTGCTTTTGAGAAAAGAGCACTCTTCTACTCTACTGTGTTTTCTATAGGGCCAGAACAGAGAGTTTGCTCAGAACAAAAGAACTGTGCTTCCTGCACACACGGGCCATATCTAGTTCAACTCTGCTTAGGAAACTGACAAGAACAGTAGCTCCTCTTCAGTCCAATACACTGTACTTGCTGGGAACAGACGCCAGTGCTATTTGCACTGTGTATGGCAATGGGAGCGCAATAGTGACACTTTTTACCAATAAAAAACTCTTGCTAATAGGACCAGAAACTGCATGTGATTCAACTCCATTTAGGACTGGGAAACAAATGTAATCTCGCCTTACAAGAAACACACTCTGCTTTTGAGAAAAGAGCACTCTTCTACTCTACTGTGTTTCCTATAGGGCCAGAACAGTGAGCTTGCTCAGAACAAAAGAACTGAGCTTCCTACACACAGGGGCCATATCTAGTTCATCTCTGCATCGGAAACTTACCAGAACAATAGATCCTCTTCAGTCCAATACACTGTACATGCTGGGAACAGAAGCCAGTGCTATTTGCCCTGTGTATGACAATGGGAGTGCAATAGTGACTCTTCTTACCAGAAAACAACTCTTGCTCGTAGGACCAAAAACTGCATGGGATTCAACTCCATTTCGGACTGGGAAAGAAACGCTAGCTCGCCTTACAAGAAACACACTCTGCTTTTGAGAAAAGAGCACTCTTCTACTCTACGGTGTTTCCTATAGGGCCAGAACAGTGAGCTTGCTCAGAACAAAAGAACTGTGGTTTCTAATCACACGGCCATATCTAGTTCAACTCTGCTAGGAAACTGACGAGAATAGTAGCTCCTCTTCAGTCCAATACACTGTACTTGCTGGGAACAGACGAGTGCTATTTGCACTGTGTACAGCAATGGGAGTACAATAGTGACCCTTCTTACCAGAAAACCACTCTGGCTCTTAGGACCAGAAACTGCATGTGATTCAACTCCACTTAGGAATGGGAAACAAACGCTAGCTTGCCTTACAAGAAACAAGCTCTGATTTGAGAAAAGGGCACACTTCTACTCTACTGTGTTTCCTATGGTTTCCGAACAGTGTGCTTGCTCAGAACAAAAGAACTGTGCTTCCTACACACACAGGCCATATCTTGTTCAATTCTGCTTAGGAAATTGACAAGAACAGTAGATCCCCTTCAGTCCAATACACTGTACTTGCTGGGAACAGACGCCAGTGCTATATGCACTGTGTATGACAATGGGAGCGCAATAGTGACTCTTCTTACCACAAAACAACTCTTGCTCCTAGGACCAGAAACTGCATGGGATTCAACTCCATTTAGGACTGGGAAACAAACGCTAGCTTGTCTTACAAGAAACACACTCTGCTTTTGAGAAAAGAGCACTCTTCTACTCTACTGTGTTTCCTATAGGGCCAGAACAGTGAGCTTGCTCAGAACAAAAGAGATGTGCTTCATACACACGGGCCATATCTAGTTCAACTCTGCTTAGGAACCTGACAAGAACAGTAGATCCTCTTCAGTCCAATACACTGTACATGCTGGGAACAAATGCCAGTGCTATTTGCCATGTGTATGACAATGGGAGCGCAATAGTGACTCTTCTAACCAGAAAATACTCTTGCTTGTAGGACCAGAAACTGCATGTGATTCAACTCCATTTAGGACTTGGAAACAAATGCTAGCTCGCCTTACAAGAAACACACTCTGCTTTTGAGAAAAGAGTACTCTTCTACTCTACTGTTTTTCCTATAGGGCCAGAACAGTAAGCTTGCTCAGAAAAGAAGAAATGTGCTTCCTCAACACAGGGGCCATATCTAGTTCAACTCTTCATCGGAAACTGACAAGAACAGTAGATCCTCTTCAATCCAATACACTGTACATGCTGGGAACAGACGCCAGTGCTATTTGCACTGTGTAGGACAATGGGAGCGAAATTGTGACTCTTCTTACCAGAAAACAACTCTTGATCGTAGTACCAGAAACAGGATGTGATTCAACTCCATTTAGGTCTAGGAAGCAAACGCTAGCTCGCTTTACAAGAAACACACTCTGCTTTTGAGAAAAGAGCACTCTTCTACTCTATTGTGTTTCCTATGGGGTCCGAACAGTGAGCTTGCTAAGAACAAATGAACTGTGCTTCCTATACACACGGGCCATATCTAGTTCAACTCTGCTTAGGAAACTAACAAGAACAGTAGCTCCTCTTCAGTCCAATACACTGTACTTGATGGAACAGACGCAAGTGCTATTTGTACTGTGTATGGTATTGGGAGCGCAAAAGTGACTCTTCTTACCAAAAAATAACTCTACTCGTAGGACCAGAAACTGCATGTGATTCAAATTCATTTAGGACTGGGAAACAAAAGCTAGCTCGCCTTACAAGAAATACACTCCGCTTTTGAGAAAAGAGCACTCTTCTTCTCTACTATGTGTCCTCTGGGGTCCGAACAGTGAGCTTGCTCAGAACAAACGAACTGTGCTTCCTATGCACACAGGCCATTTCTAGTTCAACTCTGCTTAGGAAACTGACAAGAACAGTAGCTCCTCTTCAGTCCAATACACTGTACTTGCTGGGAACAGAGGCGAGTGCTATTTGCACTGTGTACGGCATTGGGAGCGCAATAGTGACTCTTTTTACCAATAAACAACTCTTGCTCATAGGACCAGAAACTGCATGTGATTCAACTCCATTTAGGACTGGGAAACAAATGCTATCTCGCCTTACAAGAAACACACTCTGCTTTTGAGAAAAGAGCACTCTTGTACTCTACTATGTTTCCTATAGGGCCAGAACAGTGAGCTTGCTCAGAACAAAGAAAATGTGCTTCATACACACACGGGCCATATCTAGTTCAATTCTGTTTAGGAAACTGACAAGAACAGTAGCTCCTCTTCAGTCCAATACACTGTACTTGCTGGAAACAGACACGAGTGCTATTTGCACTGTGTATGTCAACTGGAGCGCAATAGTGACTTTCCTTACCAGAAAACAACTCTTGCTCGTAGGACCAAAAACTACATGTGATTCAACTCCATTTAGGACTGGGAAACAAACGCAGGCTCGCCTTATAAGAAAAACACTCTGCTTTTGAGAAAAGAGCACTCTTCTACTCTACTGTGTTTCCTATAGGGACAGTACAGTGAGCTTGCTCAGAACAAAAGAACTGTGCTTCCTACACAAATGGCCATATCCAGTTCAATCCTGCATAGGAAACTGACAAGAACAGTAGCTCCTCTTCAGTCCAATACACTGCACTTGCTGGGAACAGATGCGAGTGCTATTTGCACTGTGTTTGGCAATGGGAGCGCAATAGTGACTCTTCTTACCAGAAAACAACTCTTGCTTTTAGGACCAGAAACTGCAGGTGATTCAACTCCATTTAGGTCTGGGAAGCAAACGCTATCTCGCCTTTCAAGAAACACACTCTGCTTTTGAGAAAAGAGCAATGTGTTTCCTATGCGGTCCGCACAGTGAGCTTGCTCAGAACAAAAGTACTGTGCTTCCTATACACACGGGACATATCTAGTTCAACTCTGCTTAGGAAACTGACAAGAACAGTAGCTCCTCTTCAGTCCAATACACTGTACTTGCTGGGAACAGAAGTGAGTGCTATTTGAGCTGTGTATGGCAAAGGGAGTGCAATAGTGACTTTCCTTACCAGAAAACAACTCTTGCTCTTAGGACCAAAAACTGCATATGATTCAACTCCATTTAGGACTGGGAAACAAACGCTAGCTCACCTTGAAAGAAACACACTCTGCTTTTGAGAAAAGAGCACTGTTCTACTCTACTGTGTTTCCTATAGGGCCAGAACAGTGAGATTGCTCAGAACAAAAGAACTGTGCTTCCTACACACATGGCCATATCTAGTACAATTCTGCTTAGGAAACTGAAAAGAACAGTAGATCCTCTTCAGTCCAATACACTGTACTTGCTGGAAACAGACGCGAGTGCTATTTGCACTGTGTATGGCAACGGGAGCGCAATAGTGACTTTCCTTACCAGAAAACAACTCTTGCTCGTAGGACCAGAAACTGCATGTGATTCAACTCCATTTAGGACTGGGAAACAAATGCTAGCTCGCCTTACAAGAAACACACTCTGCTTTTGAGAAAAGAGCACTCTTCTACTCTACTGAGTTTCCTGTAGGGCCAGAATAGTGAGCTTGCTCAGAAAAAAAGAGATGTGCTTCATACACAAACGGGCCATATCTAGTTCAATTCTGCTTAGGAAACTGACAAGAACAGTAGCTCCTCTTCAGTCCAATACACTGTACTTGCTGGGAATAGACTTGAGTGCTATTTGCACTGTGTATGGCAAAGGGAGCACAATAGTGACTCTTCTTACCAGAAAACAACTCTTGCTCGTAGCACTAGAATCTTCATGCGATTCAACTCCATTTCTGAATTGGAAACAAACACTAGCTTGCCTTACAAAAAATACACTCTGATTTGAGAAAAGAGCCCTCCTCTACTCTACTGTGTTTCCTATAGGGCCAGAACAGTGAGCTTGCTCAGAACAAAAGAACTGTACTTTCTACACACACGGGCCATATCTAGTTCAACTTTCCTTAGGAAACTGACAACAACAGTAGCTCCACTTCAGTCCAATACACTGTACTTGCTGGGAACAGACGCGAGTGCTATTTGCACTGTGTATGGCAATGGGAGCACAATAGTGACTTTCCTTACCAGAAAACAACTCTTGCTCGTAGGACCAAAAACTGCATGTGATTCAACTCCATTTAGGACTGGGAAACAAACACTAGCTTGCCTAACAAGAAACACACTCTGCTTTTGAGAAAAGAGCACTCTTCTACTCTACTGTGTTTCCTATAGGGCCAGTACAGTGAGCTTGCTCAGAACAAAAGAACTGTGCTTCCTATACACATGGCTATATCCAGTTCAATTCTGCTTAGGAAACTGACAAGAACAGCAGCTCCTCTTCAGTCCAATACACTCTACATGCTGGGAACAAACGCCCATGCTACTTGCCCTGTGTATGACAATGGGAGCACTATAGTGTCTCCTCTTACCAGAAAATAACTCTTGCTCATAGGACCAGAAACTGCATGTGATTCAACTCCATTTAGGACTGGGAAACAAACGCTAGCTAGCCTTACAAGACACATACTCTGCTTTTGAGAAAAGAGCACTCTTCTACTCTACTGTCTTTCCTATAGCGCCAGAACAGTGAGCTTGCACAGAACAAAAGAACTGTGCTTCCTACACACACAGGCAATATCTAGTTCAACTCTGCTTAGTAAACTGACAAGAACAGTAGCTCCTCTTCAGTCCAATACACTGTACTTGCTGGGAACAGACGCGAGTGCTATTTGCACTGTGTACGGAATTGGGAGCACAATAGTGACTCTTTTTACCAGAAAACAACTCTTGCTCGTAGGACCAGAAACTGCATGTGATTCAACTCCATTTAGGACTGGGAAACAAACGCTGGCTCGCCTTACAAGAAACACACTCTGCTTTTGAGAAAAGAGCACTCTTCTACTCTACTGAGTTTCCTATAGGGCCAGAATAGTGAGCTTGCTCAGAACAAAAGAGATGTGCTTCATACACAAACGGGCCATATCTAGTTCAATTCTGCTTAGGAAACTGACAAGAACAGTAGCTCCTCTTCAGTCCAATACACTGTACTTGCGGGGAACAGATGCGAGTGCTATTTGCACTCTGTTTGGCAATGGGAGCGCAATAGTGACTTTCCTTACCAGAAAACAACTCTTGCTCATAGGACCAGAAACTGCATGTGATTCAACTCCATTTAGGACTGGGAAACAAATGCTATCTCGCCTTACAAGAAACACACTCTGCTTTTGAGAAAAGAGCACTCTTGTACTCTACTATGTTTCCTATAGGGCCAGAACAGTGAGCTTGCTCAGAACAAAGAAAATGTGCTTCATACACACACGGGCCATATCTAGTTCAATTCTGTTTAGGAAACTGACAAGAACAGTAGCTCCTCTTCAGTCCAATACACTGTACTTGCTGGAAACAGACACGAGTGCTATTTGCACTGTGTATGTCAACTGGAGCGCAATAGTGACTTTCCTTACCAGAAAACAACTCTTGCTCGTAGGACCAAAAACTACATGTGATTCAACTCCATTTAGGACTTGGAAACAAACGCAGGCTCGCCTTATAAGAAAAACACTCTGCTTTTGAGAAAAGAGCACTCTTCTACTCTACTGTGTTTCCTATAGGGACAGTACAGTGAGCTTGCTCAGAACAAAAGAACTGTGCTTCCTACACAAATGGCCATATCCAGTTCAATCCTGCATAGGAAACTGACAAGAACAGTAGCTCCTCTTCAGTCCAATACACTGCACTTGCTGGGAACAGATGCGAGTGCTATTTGCACTGTGTTTGGCAATGGGAGCGCAATAGTGACTCTTCTTACCAGAAAACAACTCTTGCTTTTAGGACCAGAAACTGCAGGTGATTCAACTCCATTTAGGTCTGGGAAGCAAACGCTATCTCGCCTTTCAAGAAACACACTCTGCTTTTGAGAAAAGAGCAATGTGTTTCCTATGCGGTCCGCACAGTGAGCTTGCTCAGAACAAAAGTACTGTGCTTCCTATACACACGGGACATATCTAGTTCAACTCTGCTTAGGAAACTGACAAGAACAGTAGCTCCTCTTCAGTCCAATACACTGTACTTGCTGGGAACAGAAGTGAGTGCTATTTGAGCTGTGTATGGCAAAGGGAGTGCAATAGTGACTTTCCTTACCAGAAAACAACTCTTGCTCTTAGGACCAAAAACTGCATATGATTCAACTCCATTTAGGACTGGGAAACAAACGCTAGCTCACCTTGAAAGAAACACACTCTGCTTTTGAGAAAAGAGCACTGTTCTACTCTACTGTGTTTCATATAGGGCCAGAACAGTGAGATTGCTCAGAACAAAAGAACTGTGCTTCCTACACACATGGCCATATCTAGTACAATTCTGCTTAGGAAACTGAAAAGAACAGTAGATCCTCTTCAGTCCAATACACTGTACTTGCTGGAAACAGACGCGAGTGCTATTTGCACTGTGTATGGCAACGGGAGCGCAATAGTGACTTTCCTTACCAGAAAACAACTCTTGCTCGTAGGACCAGAAACTGCATGTGATTCAACTCCATTTAGGACTGGGAAACAAATGCTAGCTCGCCTTACAAGAAACACACTCTGCTTTTGAGAAAAGAGCACTCTTCTACTCTACTGAGTTTCCTGTAGGGCCAGAATAGTGAGCTTGCTCAGAAAAAAAGAGATGTGCTTCATACACAAACGGGCCATATCTAGTTCAATTCTGCTTAGGAAACTGACAAGAACAGTAGCTCCTCTTCAGTCCAATACACTGTACTTGCTGGGAATAGACTTGAGTGCTATTTGCACTGTGTATGGCAAAGGGAGCACAATAGTGACTCTTCTTACCAGAAAACAACTCTTGCTCGTAGCACTAGAATCTTCATGCGATTCAACTCCATTTCTGAATTGGAAACAAACACTAGCTTGCCTTACAAAAAATACACTCTGATTTGAGAAAAGAGCCCTCCTCTACTCTACTGTGTTTCCTATAGGGCCAGAACAGTGAGCTTGCTCAGAACAAAAGAACTGTACTTTCTACACACACGGGCCATATCTAGTTCAACTTTCCTTAGGAAACTGACAACAACAGTAGCTCCACTTCAGTCCAATACACTGTACTTGCTGGGAACAGACGCGAGTGCTATTTGCACTGTGTATGGCAATGGGAGCACAATAGTGACTTTCCTTACCAGAAAACAACTCTTGCTCGTAGGACCAAAAACTGCATGTGATTCAACTCCATTTAGGACTGGGAAACAAACACTAGCTTGCCTAACAAGAAACACACTCTGCTTTTGAGAAAAGAGCACTCTTCTACTCTACTGTGTTTCCTATAGGGCCAGTACAGTGAGCTTGCTCAGAACAAAAGAACTGTGCTTCCTATACACATGGCTATATCCAGTTCAATTCTGCTTAGGAAACTGACAAGAACAGCAGCTCCTCTTCAGTCCAATACACTCTACATGCTGGGAACAAACGCCCATGCTACTTGCCCTGTGTATGACAATGGGAGCACTATAGTGTCTCCTCTTACCAGAAAATAACTCTTGCTCATAGGACCAGAAACTGCATGTGATTCAACTCCATTTAGGACTGGGAAACAAACGCTAGCTAGCCTTACAAGACACATACTCTGCTTTTGAGAAAAGAGCACTCTTCTACTCTACTGTCTTTCCTATAGCGCCAGAACAGTGAGCTTGCACAGAACAAAAGAACTGTGCTTCCTACACACACAGGCAATATCTAGTTCAACTCTGCTTAGTAAACTGACAAGAACAGTAGCTCCTCTTCAGTCCAATACACTGTACTTGCTGGGAACAGACGCGAGTGCTATTTGCACTGTGTACGGAATTGGGAGCACAATAGTGACTCTTTTTACCAGAAAACAACTCTTGCTCGTAGGACCAGAAACTGCATGTGATTCAACTCCATTTAGGACTGGGAAACAAACGCTGGCTCGCCTTACAAGAAACACACTCTGCTTTTGAGAAAAGAGCACTCTTCTACTCTACTGAGTTTCCTATAGGGCCAGAATAGTGAGCTTGCTCAGAACAAAAGAGATGTGCTTCATACACAAACGGGCCATATCTAGTTCAATTCTGCTTAGGAAACTGACAAGAACAGTAGCTCCTCTTCAGTCCAATACACTGTACTTGCTGGGAACAGATGCGAGTGCTATTTGCACTCTGTTTGGCAATGGGAGCGCAATAGTGACTTTCCTTACCAGAAAACAACTCTTGCTCATAGGACCAGAAACTGCATGTGATTCAACTCCATTTAGGACTGGGAAACAAATGCTATCTCGCCTTACAAGAAACACACTCTGCTTTTGAGAAAAGAGCACTCTTGTACTCTACTGTGTTTCCTATAGGGCCAGAACAGTGAGCTTGCTCAGAACAAAAGAGATGTGCTTCATACACACACGGGCCATATCTAGTTCAATTCCTCTTTAGTCTAATACACTGTACTTGCTGGAAACAGATGCGAGTGCTATTTGCACTGTGTATGTCAACGGGAGCGCAATAGTGACTTTCCTTACCAGAAAACAACTCTTGCTCGTAGGACCAAAAACTGCATGTGATTCAACTCCATTTAGGACTGGGAAACAAATGCTATCTCGCCTTACAAGAAACACACTCTGCTTTTGAGAAAAGAGCACTCTTCTACTCTACTGTGTTTTCTATGGGGTCCTAACCGAGAGGTTGCTGAGAACAAAAGAACTGTGCTTCCTACACACGGGCCATATCTAGTTCAATTCTGCTTAGGAAACTGACAAGAACAGTAGCTCCTCTTCAGTCTAATACACTGTACTTGCTGGGAACAGACGCGAGTGCTATTTGCACTGTGTATGGCAAAGGGAGCACAATAGTGACTCTTCTTACCAGAAAACAACTCTTGCTCGTAGCACTAGAAACTTGATGCGATTCAACTCCATTTCTGAATGGGAAACAAACACTAGCTTGCCTTACAAGAAACACACTCTGATTTGAGAAAAGAGCCCTCCTCTACTCTACTGTGTTTCCTATAGGGCCAGAACAGTGAGCTTGCTCAGAACAAAAGAACTGTGCTTTCTACACACACGGGCCATATCTAGTTCAACTTTGCTTAGGAAACTGACAACAACAGTAGCTCCACTTCAGTCCAATACACTGTACTTGCTGGGAACAGACACGAGTGCTATTTGCACTGTGTATGGCAATGGGAGCGAAATAGTGACTTTCCTTACCAGAAAACAACTCTTGCTCGTAGGACCAAAAACTGCATGTGATTCAAGTCCATTTAGGACTGGGAAACAAACACTAGCTCGCCTTACAAGAAACACACTCTGCTTTTGAGAAAAGAGCACTCTTCTACTCTACTGTGTTTCCTATAGGGCCAGTACAGTGAGCTTATTCAGAACAAAAGAACTGTGCTTCCTATACACATGGCCATATCCAGTTCAATTCTGCTTAGGAAACTGACAAGAACAGTAGCTCCTCTTCAGTCCAATACACTCTACATGCTGGGAACAGACGCCCATGCTATTTGCCCTGTGTATGACAATGGGAGCACTATAGTATCTCCTCTTACCAGAAAACAACTCTTGCTCATAGGACCAGAAACTGCATGTGATTCAACTCCATTTAGGACTGGGAAACAAATGCTAGCTAGCCTTACAAGAAACACACTCTGCTTTTGAGAAAAGAGCACTCTTCTACTCTACTGTCTTTCCTATAACGCCAGGACAGTTAGCTTGCTCAGAACAAAAGAACTGTGCTTCCTACACACACGGCCCTATCTAGTTCAATTCGGCTTAGTAAACTGAGAAGAACAGTAGATCCTCTTCAGTCCAATACACTGTACATGCTGGGAACAGACGCCAGTGCTATTTGCACTGTGTACGACAAAGGGAGCGCAATAGTATCTCTTCTTACCAGAATACAACTCTTGATCGTAGGACCAGAAACTGCATGTGATTCAACTCCATTTATGACTGGGAAACACATGCTAGCTTGCCTTACAAGAAACACACTCTGCTTTTGAGAAAAGAGCACTCTTTTACTCTACTGTGTCTCCTATAGGGCCAGAACAGTGAGCTTGCTCAGAACAAAAGATCTGTGCTTCCTACACACACGGTCCATATCTAGTTCAACTCTGTTGGAAACTGACGAGAACAGTACCTCCTCTTCACTCCAATGCACTGTACTTGCTGAGAACAGATGCGAGTGCTATTTGCACTGTGTACAGTAATAGGAGCACAATAGTGACTTTTCTTACCAGAAAACAACTTTTGCTCTTAGGACCAGAAACTGCATGTGATTCAACTCCACTTAGGACTGGGAAACAAACGCTAGCTCGCCTTACAAGAAACACGCTCTGCTCTTGAGAATAGGGCACACTTCTACTCTACTGTGTTTCCTATGGGGTCCGAACAGTGAGCTTGCTCAGAACAAAAGAACTGTGCTTCCTACACACATTGGCCATATCTAGTTCAATTCTGCTTAGGAAACTGACAAGAACAGTAGCTCCTCTTCAGTCCAATACACTGTACTTGTTGGGAACAGACGCGAGTGCTATTTGCACTGTGTATGTCAATGGGAGCGCAATAGTGACTTTCCTTACCAGAAAACCACTTTTGTTCATAGGACCAAAAACTGCATGTGATTCAACTCCATTTAGGACTGGGAAACAAACAGCTCGCCTTACAAGAAACACACTCTGCTTTTGAGAAAAGACCACTCTTCTACTCTACTGTGTTTCCTATAGGGCCAGAACAGAGAGCTTGCTCAGAACAAAAGAACTGTGCCTCCTACACACACGGGCCATATCTAGTTCAACTCTGCTTAGGAAACTGACAAGAATAGTAGCTCCTCTTCAGTCCAATACACTGTGCTTGCTGGGAACAGACGCGAGTGCTATTTGCACTGTGTACGGAATTGGGAGCACAATAGTGACTCTTTTTACCAGAAAACAACTCTTGCTGGTAGGACCAGAAACTGCATGTGATTCAACTCCATTTAGGACTGGGAAACAAATGCTATTTCGCCTTACAAGAAACACACTCTGCTTTTGAGAAAAGAGCACTCTTGTACTCTACTGTGTTTCCTATAGGGCCAGAACAGTGAGCTTGCTCAGAACAAAAGAACTGTGCTTCCTACAAACACGGGCCATATCTAGTTCAACTCTGCTTAGGAAACTGACGAGAACAGTAGCTCCTCTTCAGTCCAATACACTGTACTTGCTGGGAACAGACGAGTGCTATTTGCACTGTGTACAGCAAAGGGAGCACAATAGTGACCCTTCTTACCAGAAAACAACTCTGGCTCTTAGGACCAGAAACTGCATGTGATTCAACTCCACTTAGGACTGGGAAACAAACGCTAGCTTGCCTTACAAGAAACAAGCTCTGATTTGAGAAAAGGGCACACTTCTTCTCTACTGTGTTTTCTATGGCGTCCGAACAGTGAGCTTGCTCAGAACAAAAGAACTGTGCTTCCTACACACACGGGCCATATCTGGTTCAATTCTGCTTAGGAAACTGACAAGAACAGTAGATCCCCTTCAGTCCAATACACTGTACTTGCTGGGAACAGACGCGAGTGCTATTTGCACTGTGTATGACAATGGGAGCACAATGGTGACTCTTCTTACCAGAAAACAACTCTTGCTCATTTGACTAGAAACTTCATGGGATTCAACTCCATTTCTGAATTGGAAACAAACACTAGCTTCCCCACAAGAAACACACTCTGCTTTTGAGAAAAGAGCCCTCGTCTACTCTACTGTGTTTCCTATAACGCCAGAACAGTGAGCTTGCTCAGTCCAAAGAACTGTGCTTCCTACACACACAGGCAATATCTAGTTCAACTCTGCATAGGAAACTGACGTGAACAGTAGCTCCTTTTAAGTCCAATACACTGTACTTGCTGGGAACAGATGCGAGTGCTATTTGCACTGTGTATGGAAATGGGAGCACAATAGTGTCTTTCCTTACCAGAAAACAACTCTTGCTCGTAGGACCAAAAACTGCAAGTGATTCAACTCCATTTACGACTGGGAAACAGACGCTTGCCTCGCCTTACAAGAAACACAATCTGCTTTTGAGAAAAGAGCACTCTTCTACTCTGCTGTTTTTCCTATAGGGCCAGTACAGTGAGCTTGCTCAGAACAAAAGAACTGTGCATCCTACACACACGGGCCATATCTAGTTCAATTCTGCTTAGGAAACTGACAAGAACAGTAGATCCTCTTCAGTCCAATACACTGTACTTGCTGGGAACAGACGCCAGTGCTATTTGCACTGTGTATGACAATGGGAGCACAATAGTGACTTTTCTTACCAGAAAACAACTCTTGCTCGTAGGACCAAAAACTGCATGTGATTCAACTCCATGTAGGACTGGGAAACAATCGCTAGCTCGCCTTACAAGAAACACACTCTGCTTTTGAGAAAAGAGCACTCTTCTACTCTACTGTGTTTTCTATAGCGCCAGAACAGTTAGCTTGCTCAGAACAAAAGAACTGTGCTTCCTACACACACGGGCCATATCTAGTTCAACTCTGCTTAGGAAACTGACAAGAACAGTAGCTCCTCTTCAGTCCAATACACTGTAATTGCTGGGCACAGACTCGAGTGCTATTTGCACTATGTACGGAATTGGGAACGCAATAGTGACTCTTTTTACCAGAAAACAAATCTTGCTCGTAGGAACAGAAACTGCATGTGATTCAACTCCATTTAGGACTGGGAAACAAACGCTAGCTAGCCTTACAAGAAACACACTCTGCTTTTGAGAAAAGAGCACTCTTGTACTCTACTGTGTTTCCTATAGGGCCAGTACAGTGAGCTTATTCAGAACAAAAGAACTGTGCTTCCTATACACATGGCCATATCCAGTTCAATTCTGCTTAGGAAACTGACAAGAACAGTAGCTCCTCTTCAGTCCAATACACTCTACATGCTGGGAACAGACGAGTGCTATTTGTACTGTGTACAGCAATGGGAGCACAATAGTGACCCTTCTTACCAGAAAACAACTCTGGCTCTTAGGACCAGAAACTGCATGTGATTCAACTCCACTTAGGACTGGGAAACAAACGCTAGCTTGCCTTACAAGAAACAAGCTCTGATTTGAGGAAAGGGCACACTTCTACTCTACTGTGTTTCCTATGGGGTCCGAACAGTGTGCTTGCTCAGAACAAAAGAACTGTGCTTCCTACACACACGGGCCATATCTAGTTCAATTCTGCTTAGGAACCTGACAAGAACAGTAGATCCCCTTCAGTCCAATACACTATACTTGCTGGGAACAGACGCCAGTGCTATTTGCACTGTGTATGACAATGGGAGTGCAATAGTGACTCTTCTTACTACAAAAAAACTCTTGCTCCTAGGACCAGAAACTGCATGGGATTCAACTCTATTTAGGACTGGGAAACAAACGCTAGCTTGCCTTACAAGAAACACACTCTGCTTTTGAGAAAAGAGCACTCTTCTACTCTACTGTGTTTCCTATAGGGTCAGAGCAGTGAGCTTGCTCAGAACAAAAGAAATGTGCTTCATACACACACGGGCCATATCTAGTTCAACTCTGCTTAGGAACCTGACAAGAACAGTAGATCCTCTTCAGTCCAATACACTGTACATGCTGGGAACAAATGCCAGTGCTATTTGCCCTGTGTATGACAATGGGAGCGCAATAGTGACTCTTCTTACCAGAAAATACTCTTGCTTGTAGGACCAGAAACTGCATGTGATGCAACTCCATTTAGGACTGGGAAACAAACGCTAGCTCGCCTTACAAGAAACACACTCTGCTTTTGAGAAAAGAGTACTCTTCTACTCTACTGTTTTTCCTATAGGGCCAGAACAGTAAGCTTGCTCAGAATAAAAGAAACGTGCTTCCTACACACAGGGGCCATATCTAGTTCAACTCTGCATCAGAAACTGACAAGAACAGTAGATCCTCTTCAGTCCGATACACTGTACATGCTGGGAACAGACGCCAGTGCTATTTGCCCTGTGTATGACAATGGGAGCGAAATAGTGACTCTTCTTACCAGAAAATAACTCTTGCTCGTTGGACCAGAAACTGCATGTGATTCAACTCCATTTAGGTCTGGGAAGCAAACGCTAGCTCGCCTTACAAGAAACACACTCTGCTTTTGAGAAAAGAGCACTCTTCTACTCTACTGTGTTTCCTATGGGTCCGAACAGTGAGCTTGCTCAGAACAAAAGAACTGTGCTTCCTATACACACGGGCCATATCTAGTTCAACTCTGCTTAGGAAACTGACAAGAACAGTAGCTCCTATTCAGTCCAATACACCGTACTTGATTGGAACAGACGCAAGTGCTATTTGTACTGTGTATGGCATTGGGAGCGCAATAGTGAATCGTCTTACCAAAAAATAACTCTACTCGTAGGACCAGAAACTGGATGTGATTCAAATTCATTTAGGACTGGGAAACAAAAGCTACCTCGCCTTACAAGAAATACACTCTGCTTTTGAGAAAAGAGCACTCCTCTTCTCTACTATGTGTCCTAATGGGTCCGAACAGTGAGCTTGCTCAGAACAAAAGAACAGTGCTTCCTACACACATGGGCCATTTCTAGTTCAACTCTGCTTAGGAAATTGACAAGAACCGTACCTCCTCTTCAGTCCAATACACTGTACTTGCTGGGAACAGACGCGAGTGCTATTTGTACTGTGTACAGCAATGGGAGCACAGTAGTGACTCTTCTTACCAGAAAACAACCCTTGCTCGTAGGACCAGAAACTGCATGTGATTCAACTCCATTTAGGACTAACCAAATGCTATCTCGCCTTACAAGAAACACACTCTGCTTTTGAGAAAAGAGCACTCTTCTTCTCTACTATGTGTCCTATGGGGTCCGAACAGTGAGCTTGCTCAGAACAAAAGAAATGTGCTTCCTACACAAATGGCCATATCCTGTTCAATTATGCTTAGGAAACTGACAATGACAGTAGCTCCTCTTCAGTCCAATACACTGTTCTTGCTGGGAACAGATGCGAGTGCTATTTGCACTGTGTTGGCAATGGGAGCACAATAGTGACTTTCCTTACCAGAAAACAACTCTTGCTCGTAGGACAAAAACTGCATGGGATTCAACTCCATTTATGACTGGGATTCAAACTCTGGCTCGCCTTACAGGAAACACACTCTGCTTTTGAGAAAAGAGCACTCTTCTACTCTACTGTGTTTCCTATAGGGCCAGTACAGTGAGCTTGCTCAGAACAAAAGAACTGTGCTTCCTACACAAATGGCCATATCTAGTTCAATTCTGCTTAGGAAACTGACAAGAACAGTAGCTTCTCTTCAGTCCAATACACTGTACTTGCTGGGAACACATGCGAGTGCTATTTGCACTGTGTTTGGCAATGGGAGCGCAATAGTGACTTTTGTTACCAGAAAACAACTCTTGCGTGTAGGACCAAAAACTGCATGTGATTCAACTCCATTTAGGACTGGGAAACAAACACCAGCTCGCCTTACAAGAAACATACTCTGCTTTTGAGAAAAGAGCACTCTTCTACTCTACTGTGTTTCCTATAAGGCCAGAACAGTGAGCTTGCTCAGAACAAAAGAACTGTGCTTCCTGCACACACGGGCCATATCTAGTTCAGCTCTGCTAAGAAACTGACAAGAACAGTAGCTCCACTTCAGTCCAATACACTGTACTTCCTGGGAACAGACTCGAGTGCTATTTGCACTGTGTAAGGCAATGGGAGCGCAACAGTGACTCTTTTTACCAGAAAACAACTCTTGCTCGTAGGACCAGAAACTGCATGTGATTCAACTCCATTTAGGACTGGGAAACAAATGCTATCTCGCCTTCCAAGAAACACACTCTGCTTTTGAGAAAAGAGCACTCTTGTACTCTACTGTGTTTCCTATAGGGCCAGAACAGTGAGCTTGCTCAGAACAAAAGAACTGTGCCTCCTACACACACGGGCCATATCTAGTTCAACTCTGCTTAGGAAACTGACGAGAACCGTAGCTCCTCTTCAGTGCAATACACTGTACTTGCTGGGAACAGACGCGAGTGCTATTTGCACTGTGTACAGAAATGGGAACACAATAGTGACTCTTCTTACCAGAAAACAACTCTTGCTCGTAGGACCAGAAACTGCATGTGATTCAACTCCATTTCTGACTGGGAAACAAATGCTATCTCGCCTTACAAGAAACACACTCTGCTTTTGAGAAAAGAGCACTCTTGTACTCTACTGTGTTTCCTATAGGGCCAGAACAGTGAGCTTGCTCAGAACAAAAGAACTGTGCTTCCTACACACACGGGCCATATCTAGTTCAACTCTGCTTAGGAAACTGATGAGAACAGTAGCTCCTCTTCAGTCCAATACACTGTACTTGCTGGGAACAGATGCCAGTGCTATTTGCACTGGGTATGACAATGGGAGCGCAATAGTGACTCTTCTTACCAGAAAACAACTCTTGCTCCTAGGACCAGAAACTGCATGGGATTCAACTCCATTTAGGACTTGGAAACAAACACTAGCTTGCCTTACAAGAAACACACTCTGCTTTTGAGAAAAGAGCACTCTTCTACTCTACTGTGTTTCCCATAGGGCCAGAACAGTGAGCTTGCTCAGAACAAAAGAAATGTGCTTCATACACACACGGGACATATCTATTTCAATTCTGCTTAGGAAACTGACAAGAACAGTAGCTCCTCTTCAGTCCAATACACTGTACTTGATTGGAACAGACGCAAGTGCTATTTGTACTGTGTATGGCATTGGGAGCGCAATAGTGACTCTTCTTACCAAAAAATAACTCTATTCGTAGGACCAAAAACTGCATGTGATTCAAATTCATTTAGGACTGGGAAACAAAAAACTAGCTTGCCTTACAAGAAACACACTCTGCTTTTGAGAAAAGAGCACTCTTCTTCTCTACTTCGAGTCCTAAGGGGTCCGAACAGTGTGCTTGCTAAGAACAAAAGAACTGTGCTTCCTACGCACACGGGCCATATCTAGTTCAACTCTGCTTAGGAAACTGACAAGAACAGTAGCTCCTCTTCAGTCCAATACACTGTACTTGCTGGGAACAGACGCGAGTGCTATTTGCACTGTGTATGTCAACGGGAGCGCAATAGTGACTTTCCTTACCAGAAAACAACTCTTGCTCGTAGGACCAAAAACTGCATGGATTCAACTCCATTTATGACTGGGATTCAAACTCTGGCTCGCCTTACAAGAAACACACTCTGCTTTTGAGAAAAGAGCACTCTTCTACTCTACTGTATTTCCTACAGGGCCAGTACAGTGAGCTTGCTCAGAACAAAAGAACTGTGCTTCCTACACAAATGGCCATATCCAGTTCAATTCTGCTTAGGAAACTGACAAGAACAGTAGCTTCTCTTCAGTCCAATACACTGTACTTGCTGGGAACACATGCCAGTGCTATTTGCACTGTGTTTGGCAAAGGGAGCGCAATAGTGACTTTCGTTACCAGAAAACAACTCTTGCGTGTAGGACCAAAAACTGCATGTGATTCAACTCCATTTAGGACTGGGAAACAAATGCTATCTCGCCTTACAAGAAACACACTCTGCTTTTGAGAAAAGAGCACTCTTGTACTCTACTGTGTTTCCTATAGGGCCAGAACAGTGAGCTTGCTCAGAACAAAAGAACTGTGCGTCCTGCACACACACGCCATATCTAGTTCAACTCTGCTTAGGAAACTGACGAGAACCGTAGCTCCTCTTCAGTGCAATACATTGTACTTGCTGGGAACAGACGCGAGTGCTATTTGCACTGTGTACAGAAATGGGAACACAATAGTGACTCTTCTTACCAGAAAACAAATCTGGCTCTTAGGACCAGAAACTGCATGTGATTCAACTGCACTTAGGACTGGGAAACAAACGCTAGCATGCCTTACAAGAAACAAGCTCTGCTTTTGAGAAAAGAGTACTCTTCTACTCTACTGTGTTTCCTATAGGGCCAGATCAGTGAGCTTGCTCAGAACAAAAGAACTGTGCTTCCTATACACACGGGCCATATCTAGTTCAACTCTGCTTAGGAAACTGACAAGAATAGTAGCTCCTCTTCAGTCCAATACACTGTACTTGATTGGAACAGACGGAAGAGCTATTTGTACTGTGTATGTCAACGGGAGCGCAATATTGACTTTCCTTCCCAGAAAACAACTCTTGCTCGTAGGACCAAAAACTGCATGTGATTCAACTCCATTTAGGACTGGGAAACAAAAGCTAGCTCGCCTTACAAGAAATACACTCTGCTTTTGAGAAAAGAGCACTCTTCTTCTCTACTATGTGTCCTATGGGGTCCGAACAGTGAGCTTGCTCAGAACAAAAGAAATGTGCTTCCTACACAAATGGCCATATCCTGTTCAATTATGCTTAGGAAACTGACAATGACAGTAGCTCCTCTTCAGTCCAATACACTGTTCTTGCTGGGAACAGATGCGAGTGCTATTTGCACTGTGTTGGCAATGGGAGCACAATAGTGACTTTCCTTACCAGAAAACAACTCTTGCGCATAGGACCAAAAACTGCATGTGATTCAACTCCATTGAGGACTGGGAAACAAACACCAGCTCGCCTTACAAGAAACATACTCTGCTTTTGAGAAAAGAGCACTCTTCTACTCTACTGTGTTTCCTATAGGGCCAGAACAGTGAGCTTGCTCAGAACAAAAGAACTGTGCTTCCTGCACACACGGGCCATATCTAGTTTAACTCTGCTTAGGAAACTGACAAGAACAGTAGCTCCTCTTCAGTCTAATACACTGTACTTGCTGGGAACAGACGTGAGTGCTATTTGCACTGTGTATGGCATTTCCGAGCGCAATAGTGACTCTTTATACCAGAAAACAACATTTGCTCCTAGGACCAGAAAACAACTCTTGCTCGTAGGACCAGAAACTGCATGTGATTCAACTCCATTTAGGACTGGGAAACAAATGCTATCTCGCCTTACAAGAAACACACTCTGCTTTTGAGAAAAGAGCACTCTTGTACTCTACTGTGTTTCCTATAGGGCCAGAACAGTGAGCTTGCTCAGAACAAAAGAAATGTGCTTCATACACACACAGGCCATATCTAGTTCAATTCTGCTTGGGAAACTGACAAGAATAGTAGCTCCTCTTCTGTCCAATACACTGTACTTGCTGGGAACAGACGCGAGTGCTATTTGCACTGTGTATGTCAACGGGAGCACAATAGTGACTTTCCTTACCAGAAAACAACTCTTGCTCATAGGACCAAAAACTGAATGTGATTCAACTCCATTTAGGACTGGGAAACAAACGCTGCCTTGCCTTACAAGAAACACACTCTGCTTTTGAGAAAAGAGCACTCTTCTACTCTAATGTGTTTCCTATAGGGCAAGTACAGTGAGCTTGCTCAGAACAAAAAAACTGTGCTTCCTACACAAATGGCCATATCCAGTTCAATTCTTCTTAGGAAACTGACAAGAACAGTAGCTCCTCTTCAGTCCAATACACTGTACTTGCTGGGAACAGACGAGTGCTATTTGTACTGTGTACAGCAATGGGAGCACAATAGTGACCCTTCTTACCAGAAAACAACTCTGGCTCTTAGGACCAGAAACTGCATGTGATTCAACTCCACTTAGGACTGGGAAACAAACGCTAGCTTGCCTTACAAGAAACAAGCTCTCATTTGAGAAAAGGGCACACTTCTACTCTACTGTGTTTCCTAAGGGTTCCGAACAGTGAGCTTGCTCAGAACAAAGGAAATGTGCTTCCTACACACACGGGCCATATTTAGTTCAATTCTGCTTAGGAAATTGACAAGAACAGTAGATCCCCTTCAGTCCAATACACTGTACTTGGTGGGAACAGACGCCAGTGCTATTTGCACTGTGTATGACAATGGGAGCGCAATAGTGACTCTTCTTACCACAAAACAACTCTTGCTCCTAGGACCAGAAGCTGCATGGGATTCAACTCCATTTAGGACTGGGAAACAAATGCTAGCTTGCCTTACAAGAAACACACTCTGCTTTTGAGAAAAGAGCACTCTTCTACTCTACTGTGTTTCCTATAGGGCCAGAACAGTGAGCTTGCTCAGAACAAAGAAATTGTGCTTCCTACACACACGGGCCATATCTAAATCAATTCTGCATAGGAACCTGACAAGGACAGTAGATCCTCTTCAGTCCAATACACTGTACATGCTG